>NC_056732.1:1177322427-1177612427 GCF_019279795.1 Protopterus annectens
ATACCCCAAGATTCTCACTACACCTTTCTAAACATACTGGAAAATATTAAGATAGAACCAAACACCCTAATACTGGGTGATTTTAACTACCCTGCCATTAACTGGGAAAACTACTCATGTACCAACACCTTTGCCCAATGGTTCTTGGAATGCATAAATTCCAATGCCCTGGATCAACTAATCCATAGTCCCAGCAGGAGCTCCGATATCTTAGACCTGGTCATTACTAACATGGGAAATTGATGCTCCACACCTATGGTCACCCCCTCGTTCTGACCATAAGCTAATCACCCTTAACATCCACATCCCACTCCCACCCCCCAGCAAGGAAACCTCCATAAAAAACTTCTGCAAAGCCAACTTCATGCTACTAAAGTCAGAAGTGACAAACTTCATGACACCGATGCAGACGGGAACTGAAAGTTCAACTGCTGAATCCTACACTAAGGCACTGTATGAGCACATCCACTCATGCATGAATCGTGCCATCCCAAATAGAACCAAGATGCTCTCATCCAAAAAAAGGAAGCCAATCTGGTGGTCATCTGCCATAAACAAACTTTACAACAAAAGGAAGAAACTGTTGCAGAAAAGAGGAAAATCCCAGGATGCAAAAAATGTCCTTACCAGTCTCAGTAAGAAACTGAGATCCCTCATAAAATCCTCCAAAGCTAGTTACAAAAATAAAATTGCCAAAGATTCCAAAGACAACCACAAGGCATTCTATAACTATGTCAAGAATCTAAATGGCAATGCTCAGATCTGCTCTGAGATAAAACAGAATGGCATTAAATATACTGATCCCAAGGATATTGCCAATATCCTGGCAGATCGATTCAGTTCCAACTTCACCCTCCTCTCACCCCCTAAATGGCCCATCTCAATACTGGAAGATTGCCATATTCAGGTAATAATGGCCACGCAGGTAAAAAACGCACTCTCCAAAGCTAAGAATACAGCATCCATGGGACCAGATGACATCCCGGACTGTGTACTACATGAACTACAATATGAACTGGCACCTCACCTAAGTGTCATGTTTATTCATAGCCTCACCTCAGGTTTCGTGCCCACTGAGTGGCGCAGAGCTACAGTTATCCAACTCCACAAGGAAGGATCCACCTTGGATCCCGGAAACTACCATCCCATCAGTCTGACAAGCCTTATCTGCAAGGCCATGGAGTGTATTATCATGGAACTTATAAACAAAGACATTGGAAACCTTCAAACACTGGACCCAACCCAGTTTGGGTTCGTGAAGGGCCGATCTTGTCTCCTGAACCTGATTGACTTCTTTGAATCAGTCTCCAGAGCCATGGACAAGGGTAAGGTGGTCCACACAGCCTTTCTAGACCTTGTCAAGGCCTTTGACACCATCCCCCACTCTGAAATCATAGATAAACTTACTAAGCTGGGCATTAATCCCTACGTCACCCAATGGGTTGCTAACTGGCTTACTGATAGAACCCACACTGTAAAAGTAGCTGACTCCAAATCCAGCTCCAGACAAGTGACAAGTGGAGTACCTCAGGGTTCAGTCCTGGGACCGCTCTTGTTTGGCATCTACTTCTCTGACGTACAGGCCAACACTAAGGGACTCTGGCTAACAAAGTTTGCAGATGACTGCAAACTTGGAGCCATTATTGAATCCTCAAATGATGTGGATACTCTACAAAAGGGCCTTACAGAAACAGATGCTTGGTGCCAGAGACATGGGCTCAAACTCAATGCCAAGAAATGTATAGTTATCCCCTTTGGGAAAAAACATGTATCCGTGAATTACCATATAGGTGGCAGTACACTAAACACCGAAAGTGTGATAAGAGACTTAGGGACACAGGTGGACAGTGGTCTCACCTTCGATAACCACATCGCCACAACAGTCAGGAAATCCTTCTATGTGGCACACCTCATCACTAAGGGCTTTTCATCCAGACAAAAGGAGGTCATTGTCCCACTGTACTCATCCCTCATTAGACCCATTATAGAATACAACACCCCATTTGGTATGTACCTCTCAAGACATCTGCAACAACTGGAAAGGCTGCAGAAATACCTCACTAAAGTATCACAGGTCTAAAGCAGATGCCCTACACTGACTGCCTTAAAAAACTCCAGCTATACTCTGTCGCATATCGTCTACTCAGAGGCGATCTCTGCTTAACATACAAGGCCATGTCAAACCCAGAGCTGTTGGACATGCTACACTTAAAGAAATCCCAATCCCTCAGAGCCACACGCTCCAGTGATTTAAACCTTGTCATCACAATAAACAAAACATGCTGGAGGGATAGGTTCCTGACCCAGAGACTCCCCAGAGGCTGGAATAGATTGCCCATACATGTCAAGCAGAGTGCCTCTTTGGCCCTCTTCAAAAGGAACCTTGACGATTGGATGGGAGAAAGGAAATTCACCCCTGGGATCACGTCAGTTGCCCTGCTAGAGTGGGGTCCAGGGAAGTAAATAGTGTGGGAAGAAATAGCCAGGGATTTGTTATGGCTAGGCTTGTATAGGCCCTAGGGCTGATAGCCTAGTACCAACCTATGAACCTATAAACCTATATTGCTAAAATGGTTAGCTTGGAAGCAGATTTTATTTCTGAGTGCAGGCATCTCACGGAGCTGTTTATAAGTAGGGGTTATCCTGTTATTTTAATGCATGAAATATATACTGAGGTTAGCCTAAAAAGGGATAATGGACATTTTTCACCAATCCTAAATCAACACGTAAACCAGGTAAATATACAAAAGGAAGATAATTATATTGATTATAATGCAACTTTCATTACAACATTTAACGTTCATTTTTATGAGATAAAAACAATACTTTTAAAGAATTGGCATTTAATTCAGGTTGAAGTACCTTTTATTAATAAATTTAAGGATGGTGTCAAAATGATTGCCAGGAGAGGCAAGAATTTAATAACTCTTATTGAAATGTGTAAAATAACAAAACATCACCAAATAAAAGGCATGAAAAATGTGGAATGTGGAATTTATGCAAGCATGTGTATGAGGGTAAATATGTTCCAATTAATGGTCAGAAATATAATATATATGATAAACTAAATTGTAATTCGAAAGGGCTGGTATATGTGGAAATGTGTATGCACTGTCCAGCTTATTATATAGGGAAGACTACTAGAACCCTAAAAGAAAGAGTGTATGAGCATCTATATGACTTTAGAAAGATGAATTTAACAAATTCACTTGCAAAACACATACAGGAGTATGGTGAACATATATGTGAATTTAGTGGTATCCAGCAGGTCCGTGAGCAATTTGTGGGGGCCCATGGATACTACATTTAGAAAGAGCAGAATTAATCTGGCAACTAAAACTACATTCTTCTGTATGCCGGGATTGAATGACAACTGTGTAATCAATTGTATACTCAGGCTAAAAGCATTACTTAGATGAGATAATTCATAAGCTGGTTTTAATTATTGCTGACTTGTGTTAGGGTAGTGATTTAATAAGTATATTAGCTTATATATATTTGTTATATATATTTTTCTATAACAAGAAATATTTTAATTAATAATAATCAACTAGGATATCTTTAGTTTATTTTTAATGAAGGAATTTAGTTAATGTATTTTATGTATGTGTTTTTATATATGTTTTTGTATATATATATATATATATATATATATATATATATATATATATATATATATATGCACTTTATATTTTTAAAATTTTGTTCATGACATCATTTCCTTTCTAGTGTAGGGCGGGCTTATAAAATGCTATTTAAGAATTTCAGTTGTGGTTTAACACTGTTTTAGTCTGATGAAGTTTGCTATTTTACAAACAAAAAGTACTTCACTAGCTAACTGATTACCTCATGTGAGAATCAAACTCTGCACCTTGTGTCTGTAAGGTAAACACTTTAACCATTATGCCAACCTTCCACCAAAACAGGATATTGGCTTGATCTAACTATATAAATATTTGTCCGGAGTAGGAGTCAGATGAGCACAGCTGTTGAAATAACCCTCAAGCAATGCTATAGCCCCATCATCACACACACACACAAATTTACTGTTCGTAGGGTAGAACCTTCTGCCTCTCAGGTTATAAAGTTGAAATAACACAGTACTTAACACAAGCACCACATAAAAGTCTCATGAATCTACAATTGTTCTGAAAGCCAAATAATGGCACCATACCCGGCCTTAGGCATAGGCCAACTAGGAGGCTGCCTAGGGCGCCGCTCTATCAGGGGCGCTTTTCCAGTATTTATTTAATGTAGCTAGACCAGGATGGAGTATGGAGTACCAGGTGGTGTGGGAGGGGGTGCTGTGGAGCCCTTTTGCCTAGGGCATCTGTTGACCTAAGGCCGCTCCTGAATGGCACATCTAATTGCCAAACATATCACCTCTATATCCAAAAAAGTCTTAATTCCCCTTTTTTTCATATCACATCACAGCCATTGTTGAATATAATGCCCCTTTTTGAATTTATTTGTTTAAACATATTACTGAATGTAACAGACCTCCGAGTGACGCCTCCAGGTGCATCTGCAGTTAACTCCTACTGCTCCTCTAGGCGTCAAATATTACTTATGCATATTTGCATTAATAATTCCAAAACCATGCTACATACAAGGTTTAAAAATATTTTATCTTGAAGCATACATGATGGCAAACACAATTGTATTGATATTTGACCTCTGTCAATGAGTATTTGTTAGAATTGTAAGGTGATAATTTAATTTTTAAAGGCTCAGGCCACATCCACTAGGAGTTAAAGGTACATATACAAAATAGTTGCACTGGAGTGAATGAGTTAAATACATCCCCCATTTATCCAAATAGACAAGCAGCCTTCTCTGTGTACCTGCTGTCTTATAAGACTTCCCAGTTGGACTCTGTGTCCAGCCTCTCAAGCCATTACAGGATCAGCACTCCTTGACATACTATTTCTTCATAGAATAAAGTTCTCCACAGACATGGAGGTACACAAACTAAACTTTCATCAACACATAAATAGGCACAATAGTGTGATAAACTCATATCCTAACACATCCCTCACCTATGTAGCAAATTTTCAGTACACGCTAAGTAGAGTAGCACCCTTGCCACCTACATTAAACCTAGATAGATAATTTGATGGGCATATATAACTTCACCCTTGCTCTATCTTGTGTTGATCAACTTTAAGATGGGAGGTACTTCTAAATATGTTTCATTGGCTAGGTTTGTAATGAAATATAAACTAATCATCTAGGACTTATCTATGAACCTAAGAGCATATCCAAGTTTGACAGCTACTCCAGGCCATGGGTGCATGGATTTACTAACAGATTAAGGAAGATCTGTGACTACCCTGGGTCTCACAAAAGGTTATTGGCAAATTATATTAATGGATGTAGCCAAAGGAAAAAAAAATGTCCTTTTGACCTTGAATGATCTAATATGGTAATGAGTTCTCACATTTAGATTTCCTGGGGTGCCAGCTGCATTGGAGCACCTAATGGATAGGGTGCTCAAATCACATAATTTATATGCATCAGTATACTTGGATGATGTTATCATTCATCCAAAAATTGGATTTAATACCTGCCCAAGGCTCAGACTGCTTTACAGTCTCTTAGAAAGCAGTGCTCACAGTGAATTTTCACAAAACTAAGTTCAGGATGACTGAAGGTGATGGAAGTTAAATATTCTTGGAATAGAAACCTTCAAGCCTGAAAGAGAAAAAGTTGAGGCAATATGAAGCCCACCAGTGCCTCAGAAAAAGTAGCAAGTACGTGCCTTCTTAGGTATCTATTTACTACCAACTCTCCTCTTACTAATATTACAAATGGGAAAATCCCTACAAATCAAGCAGAGCACCAAGGTGGAGGATGTTTTTCAAGATTTAAAAAACATGTTTTTGTTCTAAGCCTGTCCTGGCATCCCCAGACTTGTCTAAACATTTTTTAATTCTTAAAGAAACATCATAAGTGGGCTTAGTCATGGTGCTGTCCCAGATACTAGATGGGGAAGAACACCCTGTATATATATATATATATATATATATATATATATATATATATATATATATATATATGAGGACTGGACAACTATGGAATTCTATTATTAAATGCTCAACTTCTGTGTCCTTTTTTTCCCTACTTACTGTCCCTGCTATGAATAAACAACAATACAGCATTTAAAATATTTATATTGACTGTTTTTCTCCACTAGAACAGTACCTTACTGTACTGTGGTAGTTTCACTTTCAGAAAATGTTTATCCAACCCTGGAAAAGCTTGCTGCAGTCTCCAATTCACTGACGTCATCAAGGCCAATGAATACAAATTGTTTTCTGGCCAATTCCCTCCACAAACTGACATCAACACGACTGTCTAAAAGCCTACCCACACTATGATGTCACAGCTCCCTGGTCCTTCCACTATTCAAACAGAACGTAAAGGCTAGAAAAAGAAAAAAGAACATGAGTCAAGTCTCCTGCTGTGAGCTCTCAATCACAGCAAGTAACAACTCAAATTACCCTTAGCACTTTGACAGCTAGGGAAGTTAGTTGTGACGGGGGATGGGAGATGAGTCAAAGTAGTACAAATCAGGCTTCACAAAAGACTGCAGTTTTAGCCATTTTGAAAAGAAGCAGCAGTAAAAAGCACTTTGAAAGTTTGTTCTGCGGCATTTGCACTGCTTGTTTTTTAAGTAGTCATTGAACAGCATGAAATGTTACTTAAAACTAACTGACTGAAAGACAACAGCGCATGCATGTAACATCAATGCAGTGACAGGAGTTTTAGGAAGAAAGAGGCCTGCGTGATGTACTCTTTTACAGACAAGCACTGCATTGTAGGATACCTAGAGGCAGACTAAACAATCAGAATTACTTCAATATCCCAGACCCCATGTGGTCAGACTCAGAAATTACATATACAGATATTTAAAACAATGCAAATAGTTGATTCATGAAGCTTGCGCCAGGCGCAGGCGTATCGTAGGTGGTATAATGCCAAATATGGCCGCTGAGCGATTCAGGTACGATCCAATTCCACGTGCACTACCGGCATATGCCAGATCTGCGCAGCCCTCAGCTTAGGTATGCTAATCACCCCATGTGCAGTGCCACACCATGCAAATGAAGGTACATAGCGATTCATGAAGTGGTGCAGGTGTAGCGTAAGCCCACAGAAATGTAAACCAAAAAACACGGTTTACATTTTTCCAAACAGAACATCGGAGCTATGAAAGCAGACCAGACTCATGTATTACAAAGTTAACATATGCCAATGGCTAAATATACAGCCAATGGCATAAGAAAAGATGCACAAAACCTAAAAAACATTTAATTTCATATCCAAAGTAACACAAAGTACAACCGCACGGCATGTGTGCACAAATGGGAACACAAAGAAAATATATACAAATGTCATAAAATCGCAATGTAATACAAATCATGATTTCACCATAATACTCAATGGTATGCATGGTACACCACAACCAAGCTTCAAGGGTTGCTAAGGGTCTGTGACAGTGTTCGGCGCGGTAACTAGGAATTAGTAGTCAATGCCATGCAAATGAGGCAGGTAATAGTGAATCGCAAACGCCGGACTAAGGATGTACCATACGGCACAGTGCTACAACACCGAGGAGTGGTTTAGAGGTATATATGGCATCAGCATTGGGGCGTGCCACCGTAGCTGTAAGCACATTGGAGCAATGCAAATCTGGCCTAACCATTGCTAAGCAAAGCCTCAGGACAGGGGTGGGGAGGTAGGTATAGCATCGTTTAGCTGAGAGCACATATGGTGCCCGAAAGCGCATGTGTATGGGGATGAAAACGTGCCCGAAACCCGGTAAGCGGACGCACGTGCCACACACCATAGCTCAAACAGGAAGGTCAGGGGAAGAAAATAAGGAAATGCCGCAGTAGGGTAATTGGAGTACAACTTAGCAATTAACACCTATTAACTCACAGCGGGCAATCGACGGCAGCTGGCAGGTCTGCTCACAGAAACCTGCAAAACAGGATAGAGGAGGTGTCGGATTACAAAGAAAAGAGAACTGTCATAGCAGAGCAAAGCAAACCTGCAGTAGACCGGCCATAGAACACATTACGCAAGATAAGCCAGGTTTAGGAAAGTACAAATGAAAGCAGGCTGCTGGATGCATGCCAGAAAATGGGAGGTGAAACGTGAAGAAATGTAAAGGGAAGGGCAAGAGGTAATCCATGGCAGCCAAATGTAATAAAACACCAAAGGCACCACAATAGTAGTTCCTGTCGTAAAACACATAAGATACCCTGTAGCTACGATCGTACATACACACAATATGATATCATCAGTGTTCACAGCACAATAGTATAAAGTGTGAAAGCACCTCACACACACCTGTGTATTCCCAAACACTGCACCATAGCTGTAAACATACGGAGAACTTTTACAATGTACATGTTGGGAGCTGCCATAGCTGTGATTCATCACCATGTGTTAGTGACTGAAGGTGTTGTGGAGGATGATGCTGGCAACCACCGCAGGCCCCGGAGAAGGAGAAGAGTGTTCAGACCAAGGGTAACCTACCAGGGGCTACATGATTTGGAGATAGTAGAACATTACAGGGTGGACAGGGACATCTTACAGCAAATAGTTGAGCTGTGCCAGCCATGCCTGAGATCCAGAAACAACAGAGGGGAACCCATCCCAGTGGACACAAAGGTATGTGTAAGCTTGAGAATACTAGCCACAGGTACCTTTCAAAGGCCAACTGGAAATATAATGGGGATCTCACAGGCATCAGCATCCAGGGTACTACACCAGTTCCTGGATGCCATGTTACCACATGCCAATGAGCATATATACTTCCCCCGAACTCAGGAGGAGTTGGCCAGCAATATGGGTCTCTTCCACCATGTGGCACACTACCCGGAGGTACTGGGTGCAATAGACTGCATGCACATACATATCAAGTCACCACCCGGTGAGCTTGGTAGGCGCTAAATAATCCGCAAGGGATACCACTCCATCAACTGCCAGGTCGTGTGCAGTCCTGGAAGCTACCATGACTCCCACATCTGGTATGCCTCACTGCTGTATCAGATATTTGTCAGGGGGGTCATCCCACATGGCTACCTTGTGGAGGATGCTGGCTATGCACTGGAGATGTGGATGATGACTCCCATCAGAAATGCACACACACCCATGCAAGAACGCCATAATGAGGCACACGCACAAACCAGAACCGTCATAGAGTGTGTGTTCGGGATGCTGAAATCACGGTTCTGTTGCTTGGAAATATCTGGTGGAGCCTTGCAGTACTCTCCAGGCATGTTTGCCCACATCTTCATAATATGTGCCATGCTACATAATATGATCCTGCGGAAACAGCTGCAGCAGAGACATAACGGTGAAGGCCCTCACAGCCCACTGCAATTGCCAAGGCCATCACAGGCACAGAGGGATTCAGACCATGAACACCCTGTGCCAGCCCCAGTAGGCAGATGGAGGTGTGCCCAATATGCCTACGCCTTGGCAAAGAAGGAACGTATAACACATACTCTGACAGTGTAGGCCCCTATGGACTGACACACCTCTCCATCTGCACACACAGTAAAATGGATGGCACACACACACGACCACCTTTAAATTGTAATGTATAGGTGGCCTACTGTGTGAATCCTACATAGGCAGCCCTCAACCATTGCACACACAACAGCTATTGGAACAAGGAATGTCATCACTTGAACAGTACACGCACCTATCAGCATATGTTGGTACTGTATGTATAGGTTCCAAGGTACATCGGTAGGTACACCCCTGATTGTCAAAGGCCATTCATCAATCAAGGCAAACAGTGTCAGCTGTCGACACTACATCGAGTAACCAACTTACCCTCAGTGGAGCAGAGCCAATTGCGGGATCCATGTGTGTAATCACTGTTCCCCACACACTCTGCATGGATTCCCTGGTGTGTAAATGAGGGGCTCCATACAATGTAATCATGGATGTAGTGGCAAAGCATGGGGTGTACTCATGACAGGTATATGTCACCCCAGCATGCTCCACCTATGGTTGTGTAAAGGTGTAGCACATTATAGTGTGTGGCTCACTGTAACATACATTCCCAATGCTGGGGCACATCCATTAAACATCACTTGGACATGCCATTAATAGGTCTCATCCATATGTAAACTAACTGAGTTACCCATTTGATTGCATTATGGAGTAACAGCCATAGTACAGTCCACATACAAAACGCCATAACACGTGTACAAATCCCAGATGCCCAAGTGGTAAATGCACTGACTGTCGTGCATGTTCCCGGTACCACGTCCTGCAAGGGACGTTACGTAATCCCGAAGGCACGAATAATGGATGGTGGATGCAGGTCATCAGATCAGGTTTAGCACATGTTAGCGGGAATATGCATTGCCCAGTGCTGGTAAGCGTGGTTTAAACATGACCATACGGATATGCGCGAAACAGGGCTAAGCTTCTCTGAATATCATGCAGATCACGGTCAATGATGTCTAGAACAGGTGTAACTAGCATTATTCATCCCTGTACTAATAGTGCCTGCTCTGAAGGTTAAAATGACCACTGCCAGGAGTAGAACACACAATCATGTACACAATCACCTAACACTAAGCTACCCAAGATGTACCAACGACAGGTGTGTAATGTGACAGGTTCAAACACAAATGTGCGGAGTCCAGAAAACAGTATACACCGACATGTACACAATGAAAGGTGTATTCTCCCTCTCACTCTCTCTCTTATATATATATATATATATATATATATATATATATATATATATATATATATATATATATATATATATATATATATATATATATATATATCTATATATATACTAGAGATAGAAATGGAGATAGAGAGATATATGTTGATATATACGGATTCACCTATATCTGCAAATATATAGATAGGACAACGACATGTACACAACCATGGAGGTAGAAATAAATAGGATACTGCCAACTATGGAATGTGTCACATACCGACACCCATAATCACGAGGCTTAAAGACCGAAAGAACACAGTACCGAAACACTGGAACCACGTGTAATATTATCAGGATATAAAGGGACATTTAGTTATCGCTGCCGGTGTTGTGGTCCATGTAGGTACTGTGTTCAACTGTGTTTGTGATTGCTGTAGTCTGTGTATGTGTATGCTGAGGGTGCCATGTGCGTTTCCATGGGACTGTAATGTGTGTGTGTGTTTGCATCGTGTGTCTGTTAGTGCTAACTTGGAGGTAGAGCAGTATGGTAGGTGTGGTCATAGTTGGCCGTAGGCATACAGTACCACCTGTCCCACTTTAAGAGGGACAACCCCTCCTTGGGCAGTTGTGTCCTGACAAAAAATATTAAAAAGGGCAAATGTGCGAGATTGTAGGACATAATTATGTCCCAAATATTATGTAACAGTTGCATTAAATAGTTATGCCTGCATCTACAAAACGTAAATGTTACATGAAACATGATAAGTAGCTAAAGTGCTACAAGAATAACTATGTATTCAGGATAAAAGTATGTTCTATCCTGTGTACTGACCATGGGTATGTGTCAGCCTGTAAACACTGATGTGTGTCCTGAAAATGTCCCACTATGGCCATTTGAAAAGGTTTCAACCCATGCCAAAGAGGCTCAATCACCAACACAACTGCAATGAGTGCAAATATCTGTGACAGAAATACATGAGACAGCTGTCGTTTAGCAACATTCCTTTACATATCGCTGTATTTCTGGAGGTATGGAAGTATCAACCTCACCTGCATACTATATAGAAACCAATTAACAATGGCTCAATGTATAAGCCCGTAACAACCATAGTTCAGTCTACTAAGTGACAGGTCTTCAGTTAGGGAAGGAGCCCACACACATATATGGAATATGTAGGAATGCAGTCGCCACAAACCTGTATATGCTATGTACACCCACCTACATCTACCCCACACCCGAAACAATTGCAGTACAGACTGTAATAACATCACAAACATCCACTCACTCAATTACATCTGCAGAACCGTTAACATACCTTGTGAGATACACATTTGTAAAGGTGCCATGTGAAATCGTAGCTGTTGTATAATGGAACAGATGGTGATGTTACAGGATTTGTTTGCCATAGTCCCTTAGCAGACGGTTGAGATGACAGATACACTCACATGTAGAACCACATACTCTAGCCATCACACACAATCCACAGGGGACATGATTTCAAAATATCCATGTCTCTACAAATATCAGTTGCAATTCCTCACAACAAAACACATACAGGCCGTCTCCCCGAAGGTAGGGCAAAAGGGCAATGCCCAAGTGGAGAATTAAATTATACCCCACTGTTGCCACGTAATTGGTGAATGGAGTAGCTCCACAGCTGATGTGCATGTAATAATTTATTCAGGAACACCAACTGGCAGCAGGAAACCACATGTTACAGGTATCGACGTATATAAGGATGACTTGCCATGCATTCAAACCGTATGCTCATACCATAAAACCGTTTAAACAGTAAAGGTGTGAGAGAGATATTTACAAAGATTCGGAATGCTAACAAGGTATGTAGAACACTCAGTATGTTGGTGTACGTACAGCCTGTTTTGTATTAATTAAAAGTGTACGTAATGCATAAAGTGGGAAAAGGTATTCTGTAGTGATGTCTTGTTGAGCATAGAAACACTTGTAGAAATTGTGTGTCCTGCTGTGGGCCACAAGGTAAACATCACATACACCACATGGGATGTTACATGAGGGCTTTAAATGGAACAATTCCACACCACCCGCCATCAGTGGTAGGGTATGTCGAACAAGTACGTGCCATAGCAGTGGATAGTATATGTTGATATACCATCACAGTAGGCATGTGTATGGGGATATAACGACAATAACATGCCTAAGGTGGTCCTGTTGTGCATGTATGCTTTGCATTATGGGATAATGTGTAAAATATGTGTAATGTACAGTATTGTAGGTAGATATGTCATATTCTACACAGCACAACTGTTATATCATGCAAACAAAAGGTATCATCAATTGGCATGTACGATACACAATAACAGGATACATATGGCTTGTAGTCATGGGACACTGTAACAGCATGATAGCTAATCAAAATGGAAGAGCAACTCAATTAACCATGCACAAAGGGCATGTAATAGCTTCACAGGTACATAGTGAGGTACTATGCTGTCTGGCAAGTCTATGTGTAAGCCCAACTACAGTGTTAACACCGGCGGCACCTCTCTAGGGTAGTGTCCTGTCTGTGAACAGCAGAGCCATGTGTTACCTGCACCTCTGTACAGTACAGCCACTGCAGTGATCCCTGGTGTATCACTGTGACCGCCTACAGAGTCACCTATGACCGGTGTGTTGGGTATGTTATAACACCCTTGGCTGAAGTTGATGGGCACACATGAGTCTGTGGGCTATAAGTAATTGTTGTTGTGCTTGGTAATGGGGGTTGCCTCTGGTGCATACACAGAGTATGGAGAGGTTCTGCAAATGTCATACTCATACTACGTGTGGCCTGTGGTGGTGGAGATCTAGTGAGACTATGTGATGAGTGGGGTGTGTTGCAAATGTTAAACATCTCCACATGAATGTCAGGTCCAGTCTGGGTTGGTGAGAGCATTATCCCCAGCATTGCCACATATGTGCATCTCCCACAGGCTGTAGTGTCGTATGTTGGGAGGTGAGCATTGACTGTGTACATGAGACAATTGCTCTATTGCCACATGTTTGCCATATTCTTCATATAGACATGCAATAGCACTGGTACGTGACACTTGGACATGCCTGTATATTCAACCATGTCTCACAAGATATGTGAGTTACGTGTGTACAACAGCTGTTGTACTGTAAGCAAGCTGGAAATGTAAGGACAGATGGTGTACTTGTAAGACATGAGTTGGAATGTGTGCTATAGTAATCAGTAGCTCATGAAGTGCTCACATGTTCTGAACAAGTGCTGAGCATGAATATGCAATACAGATAGGGTGTTGGATAATATCAACCCACTGCAACCCACAAGTGGAGATGACAGTCGTAATTGGAGGCACTGCACTATTACCCTGCTGAGTATGGTCTGCAAGTCTATGAACCTTTATCAACGTAGATGTTAGCAGTACAGAAGTAGATGACAGTACGGATGATTTCACACTGCATAGCATACCTGTGACAGGTCATAGGACATTTTTATTTTTATTTTATTTTATTTAATTTATTTAACATTTTTGACCGGGAATGTCCGACTAGGTTCCACAGAGCCTGTTTTCAGTGGAGGCCCGGGGAGAAATGCTCCAGATGCATGTCTTTGGAATGTGGGAGGAAACTGGAGTACCCGGAGGAAACCCACACGAACACAGGGAGAACATGCAAACTCCACACAGAAGGCACCCCATCCGAGAATCAAACCAGACAACCTCTTGCTGTGAGGTAACAATGTTAACCGCTGCAGCACTGTGCCGCCCTCATCATCATCACCCATACCTTGTTCCAGCTACACTGAGTATACCAGATGTACCTTTGTTTGTCATAGGAGTGTTCTACCAGTGGCCTGTTGACAGAAGCAACACTACAAAAGGTGTCTGAGTGACATGTGCATATCACACCAGTGGCAGCTACCATAAAACAGGGTTAATGTTGTGTACTCCCCCCTCAGTGTAGCCCATACCACACAGCAAATGGGAGGCATCTGTGTATGTAAGGATGTGAATGTCCATGACCTAGGAGCAATAGCTTTCACAGTGTTGTGGACAACATACAGAATGGGCTTTTTGGGTGAGGTGTTTGACATATGTGGACAATCTGACAGCTGATAATAGCATTGTCACCGCTAGGTGAATAACCCTGTACCAATTAACTACCACCTAGGCAGCGGTCAACATTATGGACACTGTGTAAGGGTTGGTGCTGTGCAGTTCACCTCCCTGAGTTGGTGACGTCTCCAGGCCTATTAGGTAGTCATACGAGGCACCCATGTCATGACAGGGTGCCATCCATGAGCATGGAGATCATTACACAGGCATACTCAGCACTCGGGTGACCAATATCGGATCACATATCACCTTTAAGGGGTATTGGCCATGTGTAGATGGGCGATACCAGCCTTCACAATCCTCACCTCCACTATGCAGCATGCTGGCTACCTTGCATAAAGACATGTGCTACACTGTGATGTTGGACATGCTACACATACACATCCTGATCTGAAAGACATACGTCATGGACAGCTACCGTCCTACTACAAGGATTGCCACATGCTGGACAGATCCCTGTGCCATACATGTTACATACTCCTGCCATACCATGCAACCCTGTCCATCAAAGCTGCACATGTCATCTCTGTCATACATGGTGCGATGACCACATGGTAGATGTATTATTAACTGTCTGGATCAGTAATGTGGCACTGATGCACCTCGCAGTGGCAAAATGGCTGTTGGATACAGCTAGAAAACCTTACCCGTACATGCCATAGTTGATAACCATACCTGCGAATGACGTCCGGCCCATGTCTATCACATGTACAACACAGGCGATATGTGGCAGGATGTTGAACTGCTGTACAGTGCCGTGTAGATGTATATGGCAAAACACATGCATATAAAGGTTTCCATGTGTATGTGCGCATTGTCACTGCTCATGCCCATTAAGGCAGTGTATGTGTTGATATGTGACATATACACAGCATCAAGGTCAACAGCATTATTGTGGACACATCCAGGCATGTGCTGATAGGTAAGAACATCAGTACAGGCAAACAGACATGCCCACATCAAGACAACATTCACATGGAGTATGAACAATGTAATGAGGTGATACACATATATGATGATGATAGCCAATGCATAACGGGTGTTACATGTGGGTGACACAAACGTGGCAGTCGTGTCAGTGTCATGACGATTTGCAAAGATAACTGTTCAGATGTACTAGATTTAATACAAATGTATGTGCAGCTGTATCTCTTTACATCTCTGTGATACTGTGACCTGTCTCCATCATTATGTCTTCCAGATAATGCCTCGTTCACGCCTGCAAGTGTATAGTCACCAGGAGGTAGAAATAAATAGGATACTGCCAACTATGGAATGTGTCACATACACACCCATAATCACGAGGCTTAAAGACCGAAAAGAACACAGTACCGAAACACTGGAACCATTGTAATATTATCCGCGATATAAAGGGACATTTAGTTATCGCTGCCGATGTTGTGGTCCATGTAGGTACTGTGTTCAACTGTGTTTGTGATTGCTGTAGTCTGTGTATGTGTGTGCTGAGGGTGCCATGTGCGTTTCCGTGGGACTGTAATGTGTGTGTGTGTTTGCATCGTGTGTCTGTTAGTCCTAACTTGGAGGTAGAGCAGTATGGTAGGTGTGGTCATAGTTGGCCGTAGGCATACGGTACCACCTGTCCCACTTTAAGAGGGACAACCCCTCCCTGGGAAGTTGTGTCCTGACAAAAAATATTAAAAAGGGCAAATGTGCGAGATTGTAGGACATAATTATGTCCCAAATATTATGTAACAGTTGCATTAAATAGTTATGCCTGTATCTACAAAACGTAAATGTTACATGAAACATGATAAGTAGCTAAAGTGCTACAAGAATAACTATGTATTCAGGATAAAAGTATGTTCTATCCTGTGTACTGACCATGGGTATGTGTCAGCCTGTAAACACTGATGTGTGTCCTGAAAATGTCCCACTATGGCCATTTGAAAAGGTTTCATCCCATGCCAAAGAGGCTCAATCACTAACACAACTGCAACGAGTACAAATATCTGTGACAGAAATACACGAGACAGCTGTCATTTAGTAACATTCCTTTACATATCGCTGTATTTCTGGAGGTATGGAAGTATCAACCTTACCTGCATACTATATAGAAACCAATTAACAATGGCTCAATGTATAAGCCCGTAACAACCATAGTTCAGTCTACTAAGTGACAGGTCTTCAATTAGGGAAGGAGCCCACACACATATATGGAATATGTAGGAATGCAGTCGCCACAAACCTGTATATGCTATGTACACCCACCTACATCTCCCACACACCCGAAACAATTGCAGTACAGACTGTAATAACATCACAAACATCCACTCACTCAATTACATCTGCAGAACCGTTAACATACCTTGTGAGATACACATTTGTAAAGGTGCCATGTGAAATCGTAGCTGTTGTATAATGGAACAGACGGTGATGTTACAGGATTTGTTTGCCATAGTCCCTTAGCAGACGGTTGAGATGACAGGTACACTCACATGTAAAACCACATACTCTAGCTATCACAAACAATCCACGGGGGACATGATTTCAAAATATCCGTGTGTCTACAAATATCAGTTGCAATTCCTCACAACAAAACACATACAGGCCATCTCCCCGAAGGTAGGGCAAAAGGGCAACGCCCAAGTGGAGAATTAAATTATACCCCACTGTTGCCACGTAATTGTTGAATGGAGTAGCTGCACAGCTGATGTGCATGTAATAATTTACTCAGGAACACCAACTGGCTGCAGGAAACCACATGTTACAGGTATCGACGTATATAAGGATGACTTGCCATGCATTCAAACCGTATGCTCATACCATAGAACCGTTTAAACAGTAAAGGTGTGAGAGAGATATTTACGAAGATTCGGAATGCTAACAAGGTATGTAGAACACTCAGTATGTTAGTGTACATACAGCCTGTTTTGTATTAATTAAAAGTGTACGTAATGCATAAAGTGGGAAAAGGTATTCTGTAGTGATGTCTTGTTGAGCATAGAAACACTTGTATAAATTGTGTGTCCTGCTGTGGGCCACAAGGTAAACATCACATACACCACATGGGATGTTACATGAGGGCTTTAAATGGAACAATTCCACACCACCCGCCATCAGTGGTAGGGTATGTCGAACAAGTATGTGCCATAGCAGGGGATAGTATATGCTGATATACCGTCACAGTAGGCATGTGCATGGGCATATAACGACAATAACATGCCTAAGGTGGTCCTGTTGTGCATGTATGCTTTGCATTATGGGATAATGTGTAAAATATGTGTAATGTACAGTATTGTAGGTAGATATGTCAGATATTCTACACAGCACAACTGTTATATCATGCAAACAAAAGGTATCATCAATTGGCATGTACGATACACAATAACAGGATACATATGGCTTGTAGTCATGGGACACTGTAACAGCATGATAGCTAATCAAAATGGAAGAGCAACTCAATTAACCATGCACAAAGGGCATGTAATAGCTTCACAGGTACATAGTGAGGTACTATGCTGTCTGGCAAGTCTATGTGTAAGCCCAACTACAGTGTTAACACCGTGGCACCTCTCTAGGGTAGTGTCCTGTCTGGTGAACAGCAGAGCCATGTGTTACCTGCGCCTCTGTACAGTACAGCCACTGCAGTGATCCCTGGTGTATCACTGTGACCGCCTACAAAGTCACCTATGACCGGTGTGTTGGGTATGTTATAACACCCTTGGCTGTAGTTGATGGGCACACATGAGTCTGTGGGCTATAAGTAATTGTTGTTGTGCTTGGTAATGGGGGTTGCCTCTGGTGCATACACAGAGTATGGAGAGGTTCTGCAAATGTCGTACTCATACTATGTGTGGCCTGTGGTGGTGGAGATCTAGTGAGACTATGTGATGAGTGGGGTGTGTTGCAAATGTTAAACATCCCCACATGAATGTCAGGTCCAGTCTGGGTTGGTGAGAACATTACCCCCAGCATTGTCACATATGTGCATCTCCCACAGGCTGTAGTGTCGTATGTTGGGAGGTGAGCATTGACTGTGTACATGAGACAATTGCTCTATTGCCACATGTTTGCCATATTCTTCATATAGACAGGCAATAGCACTGGTATGTGACACTTGGACATGCCTGTATATTCAACCATGTCTCACAAGATATTTGAGTTACGTGTGTACAACAGCTGTTGTACTGTAAGCAAGCTGGAAATGTAAGGACCGACGGTGTACTTGTAAGACATGAGTTGGAATGTGTGCTATAGTAATCAGTAGCTCATGAAGTGCTCACATGTTCTGAACAAGTGCTGAGCATGAATATGCAATACAGATAGGGTGTTGGATAATATCAACCCACTGCAACCCACAAGTGGAGACGACAGTCATAATTGGAGGCACTGCACTATTACCCTGCTGAGTATGGTCTGCAAGTCTAATAACCTTTATCAACGTAGATGTTAGCAGTACAGATGTAGATGACAGTACGGATGATTTCACACTGCATAGCATACTTGTGACAGGTCATAGGACATTTTTATTTTTATTTTATTTTATTTAATTTATTTAACATTTGTTGACCGGGAATGTCCGACTAGGTTCCACAGAGCCTGTTTTCAGTGGTGGCCCGGGGAGAAATGCTCCAGATGCATGTCTTTGGAATGTGGGAGGAAACCGGAGTACCCGGAGGAAACCCACACGAAAACAGGGAGAACATGCAAACTCCACACAGAAGGCACCCCATCCGAGAATCAAACCAGAGAACCTCTTGCTGTGAGGTGACAACGTTAACCGCTGCACCACTGTGCCGCCCTCATCATCATCACCCATACCTTGTTCCAGCTACACTGAGTATACTAGATGTACCTTTGTCTGTTATAGGAGTGTTCTACCAGTGGCCTGTTGACAGAAGCAACACTACAAAAGGTGTCTGAGTGACATGTGCATATCACACCAGTGGCAGCTACCATAAAACAGAGTTAATGTTGTGTACTCCCCCCTCAGTGTAGCCCATACCATACAGCAAATGGGAGGCATCTGTGTATGTAAGGATGTGAATGTCCATGACCTAGGAGCAATAGCTGTCACAGTTTTGTGGACAACATACAGAATGGGCTTTTTGGGTGAGGTGTTTGACGTATGTGGACAATCTGACAGCTGATAATAGCATTGTCACTGCTAGGTGAATAACCCTGTACCCATTAACTACAACCTAGGCAGCGGTCAACATTATGGACACTGTGTAAGGGTTGGTGCTGTGCAGTTCACCTCCCTGAGTTGGTGACGTCTCCAGGCCTATTAGGTAGTCATACGAGGCACCCATGTCATGACAGGGTGCCATCCATGAGCATGGAGATCATTACACAGGCATACTCAGCACTCGGGTGACCAATATCGGATCACATATCACCTTTAAGGGGTATTGGCCATGTGTAGATGGGCGATACCAGCCTTCACAATCCTTACCTCCACTATGCAGCATGCTGGCTACCTTGCATAAAGACATGTGCTACACTGTGATGTTGGACATGCTGCACATACACATCCTGATCTGAAAGACATACGTCATGGACAGCCATCTTCCTACTACAAGGATTGCCACATGCTGGACAGATCCCTGTGCCATACATGTTACATACTCCTGCCATACCATGCAACCCTGTCCATCAAAGCTGCACATGTCATCTCTGTCATACATGGTGCGATGACCACATGGTAGATGTATTATTAACTGTCTGGATCAGTAATGTGGCACTGATGCACCTCGCGGTAGCAAAATGGCTGTTGGATACATCTAGAAAACCTTACCCATACATGCCATAGTTGATAACCATCCCTGCGAATGATGAATGGGCCATGTCTATCACATGTACAACACAGGCGATATGTGGCAGGATGCTGAACTGCTGTAGAGTGCCGTGTAGATGTATATGGCAAAACACATGCATATGAAGGTTTCCGTGTGTATGTGTGCATTGTCACTGCTCATGCCCATTAAGGCAGTGTATGTGTTGATATGTGACATATACACAGCATCAAGGTCAACAGCATTACTGTGGACACATCCAGACATGTGCTGATAGGTAAGAACACCAGTACAGGCAAACAGACATGCCCACATCAAGACAACATTCACATGGAGTATGAACAATGTAATGAGGTGATACACATATATGGTGATGATAGCCAATGCATAACGGGTGTTACATGTGTGTGACACAAACGTGGCAGTCATGTCAGTGTCATGACGATTTGCAAAGATAACTGTTCAGATGTACTAGATTTAATACAAATGTATGTGCAGCTGTATCTCTGTACATCTCTGTGATACTGTGACCTGTCTCCATCATTATGTCTTCCAGATAATGCCTCATTCACACCTGCAAGTGTATAGCCACCAGGAGGACGATGCCCTCATCCCGTACCTCCATGATAACTACGAGGTATTTTTCACCCATGTGCCACAGCTTGCCCAGCAGCATGACGACCTGTGGCAGGACCTTCGCAGGAGGGTTAATGATGTGGGTGGCCATAACTGCACCTACCAGCATGTGCACAGACGCTGCATGGACCTGATACAACATGTGAAACAGCATGCGAATGCAATCACCAGGGAACAAAGTGGAACAGGTGGTGGCCCACCAACCCAGCCCCCACTCACACACACCGAGGAGCTACTGGCCAGCCTGGGGACACCCTCAGAAGAGCATCCACAAACACTAGCTGCCATCGTGGAAGTGGGTGTCTCCCAACCAATGAGCCTGGAGTTGCCTGGTAAGTCACTACTGCCCATATGACTATTATATCCCATTTAGTTGCATGTGTCACTGTACAATATGTAATGTAACATCATATGCAAGGTATGTTAACACACATGCCACATACTACAGTATGCTACCCTTTATATACTATTGTACAGGCAAATGTGTATATATATATATATATATATATATATATATATATATATATATATATATATATATATATATATATATATATATATATATATATATACAAACTAAATGAAACACCGACATGAAACCATAGTACCTGTCATTGCTAGATGTGTGGACAGCTGTGCATACAACGGTGGAGGTGTTCAATGTAGGCATATGTACTATACATTGGTACAACACATGTGTGGTACGGAAACAGTACCACACAGTGAGCTGGGATATGGGCAGCCCACAGGAGTCACCATTTTGATATATGCCCCTGCAATGGGTGCACACATTGTGATGTGCCATCTGACATGTCCCAGACATGTAGTGTTCTGGCTGCAATATTGTCACACTATCCCACAACACATACCCCACATACCAAACATACAACTCGTCTGCATAGCCCTGTGGACAGTGACATATCTGACATCAATGGGTGTATGTCATATGGGACAACACAGACATGTGAGATAGATGGCCATCACAAACATTTGGCCAACAAATGTTCACACATGGCCATGGAGGATGGCCAGAGACATGTAGCCACACAGTAGTTGTGATGTGTATACACACTGTTGCACATTGTCCACACATGGTCCAACTATAGACTTAGTTGACTGATTATATAGTTGATGTGGAACACTGGACATCCTAAATGCCTGTGCACAGCTAGTGGAGGTGTCACTTAATTCGACCATATAAGATGTGTTGAACAGTAGTCACCTGTACAGCTTCCACAGACATTAACACCACATCAGGCCACAAATACCGTAGATTTCCCTTGCTGCTGTAAAACATCACTGTCAGCCATGCACCTCGTGTGTGTGGTACATTAATGTCATGTGGGACATGGTGTATTGACAAGTCTGCCATGTGTGGACATGGTTGCCAGGCAGCTAAGACTTTGTAATAGTTGTGCAGGGGTGTCATCCGTAGGTCTTCCAGTGACCTGTCACATGACACAGCATGGTTTGGTGTGTATACACCTCAGCGACGTGGGTCACAATCCACAGTTATGTAATGTGTATGCACGCAGTTATGGCTATGGACTGTGTGCATATTACACACTGTATAACACTATAGATGCCTCATGATGCCATGCAATGGCACAGTGTCTGTACTTCACACTGTATAGCAATGTAGATGCCTCACACTACCCTTCAATGCTCATGCACATTTGCTAAAAGTGCATTCTATCTGTAGGGCATACAGACAACACTGCAATGTGATACCCATTACAATGCTGTGCATGTGTCAAGACACCATTGTGTCAGACATGCATGCATGTCAATGCACACATCAGCAGATTACATGTCAAGGTCACTTCAGCCATGTGTACTGTTAACCTGTGCTCGTCCACATGGTGTATCACAGGGATGCATGCTTACTACCATGATTGTGTGAACTGCATGGCTACTGATATGACACCTGCTTGCTGTTGTGTGCAACCCAGGGAGGTATGCTAACTACCACTAGTAATGTCTGAGCTGCATGCCGTCTGCTGTATCACATGTATGCTGCATGCTGTCTGTCAAATCACATGCATGGTGTGTCTGTGTGCCTGTGTGCCTGTGTGTCTGTGTGTCTGTGTGTTTGTGTGTCTATTGTAATGCAGAGTCTTTCTTTGCATTCACAGGTGATGTAGGTGCGTTACCCTCCTGCGGTCCATCTGATGTTAGTGTCCCCACAGATACTAGCAGTGATGAACATATGCATGAGGTACAGGCAGGGTTGTCAGGGGCTGAATCTGTGCCAGTGGTTGCCATCCCAGCTATGTCCCCCTCTTCCCCGCACACAGTTCTCATGTCAACACATACCCCATCACCAGTGGCCATAGAAGAAGAACAGTCAGCGAGTGTTAGCTCGGAACAGGAACGTGTGGTGGCTACTGAAGGTGTGTCTCCACACCATGGTCTCAGTGTAATGACTGCAGATGTGCCACACAGGCATGTGGCCAGTGCTGCTCATCGGAGAGCCTCTGGCAGACATGCACCTACAGGAAAGAGCACAGAAGCTGGTGTCACCAGACGCATGTTCCAGACTGTAATGGCGGCACAGGCACGTGCTGAAAGGCAGAACAATGAAAGGCAGAGGCTTCAAAGGGCTGCTATCCGTACTCTAAACGACAACATCCAGGCATTGGCAAATGCTCAACAGCAGATTGCTGATGTTCTGGACAGGCGATTGGGTGACATGGTTGGAATCCTTGACCATGGCATGGCCATCCACGAGCGTGAGCTGTCTGTGCTGGAACGTCTGGTAGGAGTGAGGCATAGGTCATGTGGACATATGCCAGCTACACCATCTAGTGCAGGTCAATGTGAATGAGCCACCTCACATACCCGCTTCCATAGTGCCGGTAGCAGTAGCAGTGCAGTTGGTGCTGCGCTGTCCACACCAGGACCCAGCAGGCCACAGGGATGTGGCCCTGGACGTTCCCAGTGGGGACACGGTTCCAGTGGACAAGTGTCATCAGACAGTAGGCAATCTGTACCTCCGCCTTGTAGTGCCCGTGCAACCCCTGGCAGGCACAGGTTACGTGGCCTTGGCTGGACACAGTGAGCTGTACATCCTGCTCTGTACAATCTGGAGCTGTCAATAATACCCCTGTGTAGGCTGACAAAAGGCAGAACTGTGTGCACACATACATGCACACAGCAGGAACATCTGTAGGGTACCGCAACGCCCACATGCATATCGACCACACATGTCCAATCAGATCACCGGACCTTACTCACACACATGATGTCATCCACTGGTACAGCCCATGCCCCTGGCAAACATTATCTCCCGGTGCATATGATGATGCCTGTGCCACATCCCTGTCATTCACACCATTGGTGCAGGGACATGCTCATATGGTCTGAAGCACAGGGTGAACAGAATAGTGAGATAAGTGTATATGACATTAGTTGTGTACTGTTGACACGCACCAGACATACCATGTAGTAAGGTTTATAATGCATTGTTATATGTTCACAGTATGTGTCTTGGTAACAATGCTAACAGCATGTAAGTAATTATGCCCTGCTTCCCTCCTTAAGGTCCAATTGCATGTGCATTACTTTACAGTGTTTGCAGTTGGAGTGCATTGTTGTATGTTCACAGTATGTGTCTTGGTAACAACAGTAACAGCATGTTGGTAATGATGCCCTGCTTCCCCCTTAAGGTCTACTTGCATGTGCCAATAAGTAGCAGTGTTTGCAGTTTCACATGTGTAAATGTGGAGTACTCACAGGCATGTATGGCAATACCAGCATGCTATACGTAGCCTCAACCTCACTGTTAGAAAGGCTACCATTCCAGAGATGTCCACACATCTACTGATCCAGAAGCATGTGAGCTGTTTAATAGGCTACAGTGGCTAGAGACGTGACATCCATACCAGGTCACATCACAGGTATGTTGACATGGTGCGGGGGGTTTACACAGTGGTCTGGCCGATGATAACGTTAGAGGCCACTTGATAGCATGAGGCCTCACTGTGTAGCAGTAATACCCTGTCACATTACAGGATGAGAACACACACAGACATACACTGAAACACACAGTAACATGCCACACTGTCAACAACACTATAACGCACACTCGATAGTGTTGAGGTGAGGACCCTTCCCTATGTGGTAATCACCCTCATGGTACTGTGCACCCACACAACGTGACACAGAGAATAAACATGTACAGGTAGCCAGTAAGGCTGAGACTGATGGCATCAACAGGGTAGTAGACTGCATCACCATGAGGGGTTAGGGATCCTGTCTGTTCTGTATGGTAGCATACACCCTCACTCCATGCACCAGACAGCCATACAGACACACAGACACACACACACACACACACACACACACACACACACACACACACACACACACACACACACACACTGTGGAGTCCACAAATGTCATTCACATACAGATAGCTGACATGTGTGTGAGATACACACACCACCCCTGCCTACGTCATGCTTTCCACATTGCAGTATGTACAGATCTCTACAACAGTGTACAGGGGTGTGTAACAACTGGGATATATTCCCCACCATATGTGGCATATATGGTCACACAAGTAAACACACATGGCAGTACTGTGAATGATACACCTGCTATATGATGATACGTCTGACAGACATGCAGCAGTATTGGCCGCATTATGTGTACCACTACCTTCGGCAATTGTGCTGCTGTATGCACACGGGAAGATGTAAGTGTTACAGGTGTCAAGTGACTTATAGTCAGTAACACCCTGGCCGCTGTGTAGGTTGTATGTCTTCACCGTCAAGTAACAGTAACATAGTGTACTGTTTGCACATGTAATGGTAGGGTGGCTTGTGACACACCTGTGAGCCATCTTCGGCAAAC
The DNA here is from genome assembly GCF_019279795.1 of Protopterus annectens. NCBI lineage: Eukaryota > Metazoa > Chordata > Ceratodontiformes > Protopteridae > Protopterus > Protopterus annectens. The sequence goes on from NC_056732.1 coordinate 1,177,348,486, forward strand.
ATCCATCTGCAACGGTGGATCACAACTTTATGTACACACATCCATCCATACCTGATGTACATCCTACCATACTGTCAGTATTTCACCATATACAGGCATCAATGATGGGGCTGCATTGCAACTGCATGTTGTAGTTAGGCACAGATGAATTACATACATCAGCAACTGCACATGCATGGTAGCTGCATGCACACCACTACATGCACATGTGTGTTGGTCCTACATGCCTGTCATGTAGCCATGTTTGTATGCATTGCAATTGTTGGGCAAGTGTGATGACATACATAACACATGGACTGTTGTATGATATGATGGTTGTCATGGGGTAACTAGTGCAGAGGGAATGTTACCTCGGTCAACATTGCTACCTTATGTACTGTTAGCATTCAACAGCCATGGACCTACCTTCCATGTGCATGCATGTGATTGCTGTAGCCACTTGTCTGCACAGAGGACAGCAAAAGCTATGCTATGTACATATATGTTGTGTGTGTGTGTGGTCCATGTACATATCCACTGCGATTACATGTATGTCATATCCAAACATGTGTGTTCTTTGGTGTACAGCGACAGTCATCTGTCACAGCTGTGTAAGACCCATGGCCCCTGTTATGTGTAGAGCCGACCTAGTTATGAACAGTGGTATCATTGCATTGCATAACACATGATGGAACCCTGTCAGTACATGTGTAGTCTGCACAGTTGCTGTAGACCTATGTACAGTCCACTGGTCATGAGTCACATGGTGTTGTGGTAATGTATGGATGTGTGTTGCTGGTCCAAGGACATGATGATGTCTGAGGGCTACATAGTGGAATGCGGCATTTACCTCTGTGATCTGCACCTGAGACTTCTGTGATGGCTCTTGAGTGTGTACTGGTCAGTACATGTGAGTGGCCTTCATGTACATGGGGACAGTAACACCATAATGTGCCCTTCCATATTTAGAATTCATGTGCATGCAAGACAGCCCTTTGCTACTACTAAGTGTGTGAGCATGCCCAGTACGCCATTGTGTAGATGGACACACAGTACATTCCAAATGGACGTGTGATACTAAGTGTGTGAGCATGCCCAGTGACACCTTGTGTCAGTGATGTGCCTCTGTGTATGGGCATGGCCATTGACATCCTGTATAGCGATGGTGGTCATCCAGGCAACAGATGTCCATACCCCACATCAGGATGGATTCCTACATTGAACACACTGGTTGACTGGCTTGAAGGGTGTACTGTCTGTGGCGTGTCTCGTTTCTATGTAGTGTTGTAATAGTGCTCCTTAGATAGGCAGTTGTCCCGCTCACACCACTGCCATGTGTTTGTCTACGTCTACTTTGGAACAGTAATATGCTTTTAGACTGCTTATTCTCTATACATTCCCTATCGGCATCTTTGCCTTTGCAGATGATGTCATCCACCTAGAAGTATGCCTCTGGCAGTGCTGTGTTCCAGTAACTTCTCGCTGCTCTGTAACTGCGTAATGCTGTCGTGTGATAAGGTAGTTAGGTGTATGTTCGACTCCCAGCCCTTCCAAGTGTGTGTGTGTTTCCAGCTGCCTGGGGATAGAATAATGCTTTTAGACGGCTCACTCCTCATACATTCCCTATCAGCGTCTTTGCCTTTGCGGATGATGTCATCCACCTAGAAGTATGCCTCTGGGAATGCTGTGTTCAGGTAATCTCAATAGTGCATTCTGTAACTGCGTAATGCTGTAGTGTGATAAAGTAGTTAGGTGTATGTTCATCTCCTAGCCCTGCCAAGTGTGTGTGTGTGTGTGTGTGTGTGTGTTTCCAGCTGCCTGGGGACAAAGTAATGCTTTTAGATGGCTCACTCCCCATACATTCCCTATCAGCGTCTTTGCCTTTGCGGATGATGTCATCCACCTAGAAGTATGCCTCTGGGAGTGCTGTGTTTTGGTAATCTCGATAGCGCATTCTGTAACTGCATAATGCTGTAGTGTGATAAGGTGGTTAGGTGTATGTTTGACTTCCAGCCCTGCCAAGTGTGTGTTTCCAGCTGTCTGTGGACAGAGTAATGCTTTTAGATGGCTCACTCCCCCATTCATTCCCTATCGGCATCTTTGCCTTTGCGGATGATGTCATCCACCTAGAAGTATGCCTCTGGGAGTCCTGTGTTCCAGTAATCTCAATAGCGCAATCTGTAACTGCGTAATGCTGTAGTGTGATAAGGTAGTTAGGTGTATGTTCAACTCCCAGCCCTGCCAAGTGTGTGTGTGTGTGTGTTTACAGCTGCCTGGGGACAGAGTGATGCTTTTAGACGGCTCACTCCCCATACATTCCCTATCGGTGTCTTTGCCTTTGCAGAGGATGTCATCCACCTAGAGTTATGCCTCTGGGAGTGCTGTGTTCCAGTAATCTCGGTAGTGTGTGCTGTAACTGCATAAAACTGTAGTGTTATAAGGTAGTTAGGTGTATGTTCAACTCCCAGCCCTCCCAAGTGTGTGTGTGTGTGTGTGTGTGTGTGTGTGTGTGTGTGTGTGTGTGTGTTTCCAGCTGCCTGGGGACAGAGTAATGCTTTTAGACGGCTCACTCCCCATACATTCCTTATTGGCATCTTTGCCTTTGCGGATGATGTCATCCACCAAGATGTATGCCTGTGGGAGTGCGGTGATGCTGGAACTCAGTAGCGCATTCTGTTACTGCATAATGCTGTAGTGTGGTAGACTAGACAAGTAGGTGCTCGATTCCAAGGCATGGCAGGTGTGTGTGTTTGGCAGTTATACCGTATGTGTTGGTATCTGTGGGTGGCTAGCTGCGAGATGTGTTCAGTGTGTTTTGTTGCTGACCTATATAGTGTCCACAGCCCGCATATTCTGCCAAGACACTGGGTTGTCAACACATACATTCGCCAATAGGTCTGGTGAGTAACTGTCAGCAGCCCTACTCTTACCCTTGATACGGTCTGACCCGTGTGATGCAACAAAACACGTGCCTTGATAGTAACAATACTACATGATGCAGGTAGCACATGTAGTTTCCTTTTCATTCCTGTCTAATGCATTGCTGTCATGTGGTCCGCTGTTTTGATATAAATGCCATATCTACATATGTGTGTACATGTATATGTGTGTATGTATATACATATATATATATTTATATATATATATATATATATATATATATATATATATATATATATATATATATATATATATATATATCTTTATATGTCCATGTATATATGTATTCAAATAATATATATGATATATGTAGATATAAAGGTGGACATAGATGTGAACATATATGTCTGGGGACATCAGCACTATTAAATGTTTGTGCCAGATGATCTGTACGTGATAACCTGGGATCTATGTATATCTGCCATGGCGTGGTGGTAATGCACATCGTCTGTAGTGTGCAGGGTCATGGGTTGTAGTCGTGTAGACACCAGTTATTTTGTTGCTGGGAAGACCATGGGACATTGAATATGGTGATAGTAACGCACCTGTTTCCAGTTGTGTACGGATCTGAGCGACACTGAGCAGTGGTTATTAATTTGGAGGTTCGGTATGGGTCATATAACTGTTTATTAGAAGACTATACTATGCAGATGAGGTTGACAATAGTGTATCCCATTAATCACCAGGGTGTGATGCTGGTCTCTGGAGTGTATGTGTGTAGTCAGCTGGGTGCAGGTCTCGAATATAGTTGACAGCATGGGGGGGGGGTCAGGCATACTGTAAGTACATTGCAGAACTGTGCCTCGGGAGTGCTCCTGCCTTATCACACCTAAGCTAGAGGTGTGTCTATACCTGCCTGGTGACATTGGGAGGGATGACAGCAGTGGTGGGGTAGTCCGGGTGTACAGGCTGCACAAACAGGTGTTGATCAGCACAATCAGCAGATGACATGACCAGCCCGCACATGAGCAGTACGGTAATGCTAGCAAGCAGCATACACACAGGTTTCGTCCGCACTCTACACCACCAGTGTATACCCGCGGGGACATTTCACGACACAGTCCAACCAAATGAGACGGGCTGCAGCAGGCAACATATACCAACATGTGCAGGCGGCTGGGGCAGTGAGGATGTGTATGCTGCCAAACAACCCTTACTGGGGTGACATAAGACTTTATAAACCCAGGGTGACTTACCAGGGGCTACATGGGCTGGGGATGGTGGAGCACTATGGGGTGGGCAGAGACCTACTACAGCAGCTTGTTGACCTGTGCCTGCCACACCTGACACATCAAACAGGCCGAGGGAAACACATCACAGTGGATACCACGATATGTGTTGGTCTAGGTGTACTAGCCACAGGTACCTCACACAGCACAATTGGGGATATCATGTGTATCTCACAGGCATCTGCATCCAGAGTATTGCACCAGTTCACAGACGACATGTCAACACATGCTAGTGAGCACATACATGTCCTCAACACACGTGATTAGTAGACCAGCAATATGCATCTGTTCAACCACTTGGATGACTACCCTGGGGTACTGGGTGCTATAGCTTGCACACACATACACATCGTAGCACCACCCAGTGAGTGGGGTGGGGCCTACAGTCACTGCAGGGGCATACCCTCCAAAAGCTAGGCCATATGCAATGGCCAGGGCATGAGATTGTATGTGTGTGCTGTCTGCTTTGGAAGCCATGATGATTCCAATATATGGCTTCTGACACAGCTGTATCACACCAATGCCAATATGGGCATCCCCTACAGTCTCCTAGTGGGGAATGCTGGGTAAACACTGGTGTCGTGGCTGATGACACCCATCAGCAATGCACACACACATGAACACTCACACCATACTGAGGCGAATGCACAGGCAAGACATATACTTGGGCATGTGTTTGGGATGCTCAGTTCATAGTTCTGGTATCTGGACACATCCGTTGGAGCTCTGCAGTATTCACAAGCTAGATGCGTACAAGTTGTTATGGTATTTGCTATGCTACACAATCTTATCCTGCAGTAACAGTTGCAGCAGGAACAGCATGGGGCAGGGCCACACAGCACAACCCCACATCAGGATGGATTCCTACATTGAAGACACTAGTTGACTGGCTTGAAGGGTGTACTGTCTGTGGCGCGTCTCGTATCTATGTAGTGTTGTAATAGTGCTCCTTAGATAGGCAGTTGTCCCGCTCACACCACTGCCATGTGTTTGTCTACGTCTACTTTGGAACAGTAATATGCTTTTAGACTGCTCATTCTCTATACATTCCCTATCGGCATCTTTGCCTTTGCAGATGATGTCATCCACCTAGAAGTATGCCTCTGGCAGTGCTGTGTTCCAGTAATCTTGGTAGCGCGTTCTGTAACTGCGTAATGCTGTCGTGTGATAAGGTAGTTAGATGTATGTTCGACTCGAAGCCCTTCCAAGTGTGTGTGTGTTTCCAGCTGCCTGGGGACAAAATAATGCTTTTAGACGGCTCACTCCTCATACATTCCCTATCGGCATCTTTGCCTTTGCGGATGATGTCATCCACCTAGAAGTATGCCTCTGGGAGTGCTGTGTTCCAGTAATCTCAATAGTGCATTCTGTAACTGCGTAATGCTGTAGTGTGATAAAGTAGTTAGGTGTATGTTCATCTCCTAGCCCTGCCAAGTGTGTGTTTCTAGCTGTCTGTGGACAGAGTAATGCTTTCAGATGGCTCACTCCCCATTCATTCACTATCAGCATCTTTGCCTTTGCGGATGATGTCATCCACCTAGAAGTATGCCTCTGGGAGTGCTGTGTTTCAGTAATCTCAATAGCGTGTTCTGTAACTGCGTAATGCTGTAGTGTGATAAGGTAGTTAGGTGTATGTTCGACTCCCAGCCCTGCCAAGTGTGTGTGTGTGTTTCCAGCTGCCTGGGGACAGAGTGATGCTTTTAGATGGCTCACTCCCCATACATTCCCTATTGGCGTCTTTGCCTTTGCAGATGATGTCATCCACCTAGAGTTATGTCTCTGGGAGTGCTGTGTTCCAGTAATCTCGGTAGCGTGTGCTGTAACTGCATAATACTGTAGTGTTATAAGGTAGTTAGGTGTATGTTCAACTCCCAGCCCTGCCAAGTGTGTGTGTGTTTCCAGCTGCCTGAGGACAGAGTAATGCTTTTAGACGGCTCACTCCCCATACATTCCTTATTGGCGTCTTTGCCTTTGCGGATGATGTCATCCACCAAGATGTATGCCTGTGGGAGTGCGGTGATGCTGGAACTCAGTAGCGCATTCTGTTACTGCAGAATGCTGTAGTGTGGTAGACTAGACAAGTAGGTGCTCGGTTCCAAGGCATGGCAGGTGTGTGTGTTTGGCAGTTATACCGTATGTGTTGGTATCTGTGGGTGGCTAGCTGCGAGATGTGTTCAGTTTGTTTTGTTGCTGACCTATATAGTGTCCACAGCCTGCATATTGTGCCAAGACACAGGGTTGTCAACACATACATTCGCTAATAGGTCTGGTGAGTAACTGTCAGCAGCCCTACTCTTACCCTTGATATGGTCTGACCCGTGTGATGCAACAAAACACATGTGCCTTGATAGTAAAAAAACTACATGATGCAGGTGGCACATGTAGCTTCCTTTTCATTCCTGTCTAATGCATTGCTGTCATGTGGTCCGCTGTTGTGATATAAATGCCATATCTACATATGTGTGTACATGTATATGTGTGTATGTATATACATATATATATACATATGTCCATGTATATATGTATTCAAATAATATATATGATATATGTAGATATAGAGGTGGACATAGATGTGAACATATATGTCTGGGGACATCAGCACTATTAAATGTTTGTGCCGGATGATCTGTACGTGATAACCTGGGATCTATGTATATCTGCCATGGCGTGGTGGTAATGCACATCGTCTGTAGTGTGCAGGGTCATGGGTTGTAGTCATGTAGACACCAGTTATTTTGTTGCTGGGAAGACCATGGGACATTGAATATGGTGATAGCAATGCACCTGTTGCCAGTTGTGTATGGATCTGAGTGACACTGAGCAGTGGTTATTAATTTGGAGGTTCGGTATGGGTAATATAACTGTTTATTAGAAGACTATACTATGCAGATGAGGTTGACAATAGTGTATCCCATTTTTCACCAGGGTGTGATGCTGGTCTCTGAAGTGTATGTGTGTAGTCAGCTGGGTGCAGGTCTCGAATATAGTTGACAGCATGGGAGGGGGGGGGTCAGGCATACTGTAAGTACATTGCAGAACTGTGCCTCGGGAGTGCTCCTGAATTAGCACACCTAAGCTAGGGGTGTGTCTATACCTGCCTGGTGACATTGGGAAGGATGACAGCAGTGGTGGGGTAGTCCAGGTGTACAGGCTGCACAAACAGGTGTTGATCAGCACAATCAGCAGATGACATGGCCAGCCCGCACATGAGCAGTACGGTAATGCGAGCAAGCAGCATACACACAGGTTTCGTCCGCACTCTACACCACCAGTGTATACCTGCGGGGACATTTCATGACACAGTCCAATCAAATGAGACGGGCTGCAGCAGGCAACACATACCAACATGTGCAGGCGGCTGGGGCAGTGAGGATGTGTATGCTGCCAAACAACCCTTACTGGGGTGACATAAGACTTTATAAACCCAGGGTGACTTACCAGGGGCTACATGGGCTGGGGATGGTGGAGCACTATGGGGTGGACAGAGACCTACTACAGCAGCTTGTTGACCTGTGCCTGCCACATCTGAAACATCAAACAGGCCGAGGGAAACACATCACAGTGGATACCACGGTATGTGTTGGTCTAGGTGTACTAGCCACAGGTACCTCACACAGCACAATTGGGGATATCATGGGTATCTCACAGGCATCTGCATCCAGAGTATTGCACCAGTTCACAGACGACATGTCAACACATGCTAGTGAGCACATACATGTCCTCAACACACGTGATTAGTAGACCAGCAATATGCATCTGTTCAACCACTTGGATGCCAACCCTGGGGTACTGGGGGCTATAGCTTGCACACACATACACATCATAACACCACCCAGTGAGTGGGGTGGGGCCTACAGTCACTGCAGGGGCATACCCTCCAAAAGCTAGGCCATATGCAATGGCCAGGGCATGAGATTGTATATGTGTGCTGTCTGCCCTGGAAGCCATGATGATTCCAATATATGGCTTCTGACACAGCTGTAGCACACCAATGCCAATATGGGCATCCCCTACAGTCTCCTAGTGGGGGATGCTGGGTAAACACTGGTGTCGTGGCTGATGACACCCATCAGCAATGCACACACACATGAACACTCACACCATACTGAGGCGGATGCACAGGCAAGACATATACTTGTGCATGTGTTTGGGATGCTCAGTTCATAGTTCTGGTATCTGGACACATCCGTTGGAGCTCTGCAGTATTCACAAGCTAGATGCGTACAAGTTGTTATGGTATTTGCTATGCTACACAATCTTATCCTGCAGTAACAGTTGCAGCAGGAACAGCATGGGGCAGGGCCACGCAGCCCACCACCACTGCTAAGGCCTGTACAGGCACAGTGTGACTTGGTGAAGGAACTACCTGAGCAGGGCACAGTCGGTGAAACCCGTGCACAGTATGACCTGCCCTTGGTAAAGAGGCAACACAAGGCATATGCACTGACACAGTAGGTACCCATGGATTTCCCCTCTCTGACCCGCACACAGTACGATGGATGCCAAACATGACACTTCCTGTGCTCGGCCATGTATAGGACGTCCACTGTGTGCATCCGACATAGGCAGCCCTCCAGCACCATCCTCAAGTCCAGAACACACCCAGGGTATGTCTATTGACCTAACAAATGGCAGTTGTATTAGAATGTGTATTTACCCATTGCTATGATATGTATGTGAGCATACAAGTGACTGTGGTGGCCAAATGTTAGGGCAGCAAACAGTACACATTCATAGTGGCACCATGACCTCTGTAGCACATATGGGGGGTCACAATGGTAGCCTGTAGTACACAGGGTGTCCTAACCCACTGCAGATTATGGGCTGACCATCATGCGTGTCCATACAGCCCACACACGTTCCATGCAGCTGGACAAATGTGGACCAATACAGACAAATGATATACAATAGCCGATGGATATGCCCAATGAATTACCCCAACCCCCTAAGACACACACAGACTACAACAGGCCAGGCAGTTTGATGTAGGTTGTGTAAACTAGGATGTCCAACACCACTGTGCTGGTATTTAAAACTGGGAACTGACGTACACTGGTATCCCTCCAACCAGCAATTTAGGTAGATCCACACACTGACATGGAGTACCCGGCATACTAGTAAAGTAGCGGCAGATGTGTACAACTGTTGGCTGTGCCCCCCCCCCGTCAAACCTACACATTTGAGAGTCATGTGCGCCACCCACGGTGCTGTGTAGGACTGTGGTTGTGGTTGTATGTCCCCCCACGCTATGCAGACATGTAGCAACTGTCAATGCCATGACCATTAGCTACCCCGCAGACACAGAACAGAGGGGTCAGCAACACAGTACTAACTATCTGGACATGTGACACATGCGATACAGTTGACCATACTTGGCATGCTTACACACATGATGGTATGATGGTAATGTCGGTCGACAACATGCGTAACAGTCATACTGGGCATGCTCACACACTGAAACATAGGACGGCCAGGCATGCATACACCAGTGGTCCGGACATATCTGCCAGTACATTGCTATACTGTTGGATGACTGTGCTGTATGGTGTGTGTGTGTGTGTGGTCTATTGTCTGTACATATGCCATGGTTTATTGATAATTCACATGAGCTATGTGCGCAGGGTACTGCTACCAACACGTGAATAGAGTGGTTCCTTGTTTGCGGACAGACCAACGCCTTTGGATATGGACTGGATAAGGCACATTCCAGCAGGTGGGAGCAGTTGTGCATGGGTTTGCACAGTGTTAAGCACTGCTGACCTCTGGTCACAGCACCTTATACACGTTTAGACTTCACATTTCTTTGACAGTGCACTACTGGCATACTGGTAGACAAACACGCTTAAAGACGCTCGCTCACCGACATTTCCGCTTACATTTGTCACTCATGCTGGGTGTGTGCGATCCCTTGTGATGTGTATTACACTGGACTACATGACTACAGTATCGGGTATGTGTAACCATTTTGCGACGGCAGGCATTCGACTGTACGGACTCAGCGGCCTGTCCAGTGACGTACTCATATTATATGCATGCTCCTCATATGATCTGCTCCCATCTGCCTGATACATGGGAACCGATACTCTGCAATGCTGACATGTGACTTGAGTTTGTTAACACAGCTGTCCGCCGAGTCATGCTACCACATCCCTACTGCATGTTGTCCACCTTTCAGATTGCACGACGGGAGACTGTAGGAGTGACATCTTTCTCATTTTGCATTAGTCCCTCATTAGGCATATCTCATGTAACAATACCAGACCTCTCCGCCAATTGGCGACACATTTCTACAGAATCAGGGACAGGTAAAGAAAGCATCAGGGACACTTTTACAAAAGTAATGCTATTAACTTGAAACATTGACAGAATCAGAGCTTATGACTCAATACACATATTATGAAGTAAAAGTAGTTTATAACTCTTACTTATTGTCATTAATCAGTAAGTGTGATTCACCACCTTTCCTTCAACAGTCACTAATTTTAGGAGGGATTAAGAGGGACAGAGTTAAACTTTCAGTCAAACTCAGTGACGTACCTGAAATGCAGGGACAGTTGAGAGGTATGGACAATACTCTAGCCATTGCAACTGTCCTGATTAGGGGACATTCTCATGTTGTACGTGTCTGTACTGGTTGCTTATTACAGGTCTTGTATACCTGACATGTCGATATGTCATATGTAGTAGCATAAGCAACTTTACTGCTGCTAGACTATGCTTTGATTTGTGCCAATATGTATATTTCTGTACTATGCATGGCTGTAGGTATGTTCTGCCCTAGTACGTCTAACATTTCTACAGAGCAGGTTCCAGTTTGGCCATTCAGAATGGTGGCGGCCCTATAGACCCTATATGTAGAGCTATCACATGTGTCAAGGCAACACATACCTACAGCCAGTAGTAAACGGACGATTTCCACGGTTTGCATACGTTAAGGTTATTCATGTAGTATTATAATTGATAATACTGTTTCCTATTACATGTAGCTGTTTCTGACACAACAAATTAATGTCTGACACCACTACACACACTATATAGCCTCCATTCCCGAACTCACAGGCCATGTGTAATAACTGTCATTTTGCAGGACACAACTTCCCAGACAGGTGTGTCCCTCGCAGGCGTACTGGTGTTGAACCACTTCTATTATGCTATCATCTACCTAAGGTGGTCAGCAAATTATGCACTTTCCGTCAGTAGCAGAACTCACATACCAATGGGTGTGACTGAACACTGTATCAGGAACAATGCATAACAACCTGTGGGACACACTTAGATGATTGGTTCTATTAACCAGACACATTTACAGTCACAGAGCATATGTATTCATTCACGTTTGTCGAGGTACATGTTGTTCCTGACTCATCCATGTTGTCATCTGTCATTTTAGTAACATTGAACTCAGTGGTGAACATTTTTCCCTATTGGAGAAAGGATTTATTTATTTATTTATTTATTTTACATTTGTTAACCGGGAGAGTCCGATTGGATACATGTCCATTTTCAGCGGAGGCCCGGGGAGAAAAGCTCCAGGTACATAACAGACATATGAACATTGTTAATGCAAAAAAAGGAAGATAGTTGAGTTCTAAATACAATATAAAGATACATCACATCTTGGGAAAAAAATAAACAACAGCAGCATATAAAAAAAAACATAGGTCAGTTACAAAGGCGCAGCCTTGTTAAAAGCTGTTAAGGATAGTGAGGTAAGAGAAGGGTAAATGATAGTGGTTAATCAGGTTTGGAACAGGGACGTTCCCAGAGCGTATTGAGACGCGGTGTAAGCAGTTTTGTGAATTGTAGGAGTGAGGGTTCTGAGGTGAGCATGGTCGGTAGGGAGTTCCACATTTTACCTACAAAGTTTGAGAATAGAGAATCCCCAGCAGAATTATTGGCTTTGGTAGTTTGAGCTAAGATCTTATTGGAGGAGCGTAAAGATTGCAGATTAATATAGGGGTGAATGATGTTTTCAGAGCTGGTGTTTTCTCTGGGTGATACAGTATCTGGTGAGCCGTTTTGAGTTGGTTGAAATGGAGTTGGCTGGAAAACTCTAACCACCCTAGTTGCTTCAAGTTAGTGCAGTGGTGCGTTCTAAAGGTGGAATTTGTGGCAAATCTAGCTATGTGATTGTAACAAGAAGCAAGTTTGTTAAGGGTTGTCTTGTTTAGGTTTGTAAAGAGGGGGGGAGGCATAGAAAAGAGTTGATAGTAGGTGTGTGCTGGCAATTGTAATTTTAGCGTGAGGAGTGAGAAAGTGTTTTACTTTATAGAGAGAGCCAAGCTTTTTATTGATGGTTTTGATGGTAAGATTGAAATGGGTGTCAAATTTAAGGGAGTTATCAATGGTAACACCTAATAGCTTTGTGTGAGCTTCTGGTGATATAGTGATTCCATTGGAGGATGTAATAGAGAAGGTGGGGGGAAGAGTCTTGTTAGTGGGTGAGAAAGTAAGTAGTTTTGTTTTGTTGGGGTTGAGAACTAGTCGACTTGAGAACCATTTTTCTATTAGGTTGAAGGTGTCTTGGGTTGAAGCAGTGAGGTCTGCCAGGTTGGAGGCAGTGCTGATGATAGTCGAATCATCTGCATATTGAATGCATGTGGCATGGGGTGATTGTGGGCAGGTCATTAACAAAGATGGTGAAGAGAAGAGGGCCAAGAATAGATCCTTGGGGAACTCCAAGTGTAACAGGTAGGCATGTAGATAATTTGTCCTGCCATAGAACAGCCTGTTGCCTATTGGACAGGTAGGATTGGAACCATTTCAGCGTGGAATTGCTGAGTGATAGTTTTTTTAATGTATGGAGGAGTTGAATGTGGTTCACCATATCAAAGGCCTTGGAGAGGTCTAAGAAAAGAGCAGATGATAGTTTATTATTGTTTCTGAAGTTATTGATGGTATTAGAAAAGGATAGTAGGGCTGATGTGGTACTGTGATTTGGCCTGAAGCCATGTTGGGAGTTGGCTAGAATTTTATTTTTGGTGAGGTGTTCCATCAGTTGTTTGTGGACACACTTTTCCATAATTTTGGCCAGGGGTGAGTATAGCTATAGGTCTGTAGTTGGTTAGCTCTAGTGAGCTACCACCTTTATGGAGAGGAATAATGTGGGACATTTTCCATATGGAGGGGATGAAGGCTTCTGACAAGGTACGGTTTATGATTATGGAGATGGGATAGGAAATGGCCTCAGCTGCTTTTTGCAGAAACTCAGCTGGGAGAAGGTCAGCTGCTAGCTTAGTGGGTTTTTGCTTTTTAAGAAGAGATGTTATAAAGGATATGGGTACTGGATCGAAGGTAAACGGATGATCTGATGTAGTTGTAGTATTCTGCTGGCATGGGTAGTGGAGTGGGCTGGTTGTTTGTTTGAATTGTGTGGCCAGGGATTGTATAGTTTCTGTGAAGAAACTATTGAATGTGTTAGCAATGTTTACAGGGCACTGTTGTTTGCAAGTTGTTGGAGTGGGTGTGGTTGCCTGGCCTGGGTGCAGGAGCTTGTTTAAGCCTGCCCAGAATTTTTGTGGATTATTAAGGTGTTTGTGTTGGAGGTGGAGGAAGAAGTTTTTTTTATCATTTAAGATCATTCTTTAGTTTCATTTCTAAGTTGCCGAAGGTTTGGGGAGTGTGGGTCTTTAGAGGTATGCCATGTGACCCACATCTTGTTTCTAGAGAGGATTTTGGATTTTGTTTCCTTAGAGAGCCATGGTGCAGTTTTGGTTTTAGTTCTAATGGACCGTATTGGAGCATGGGAATCTAGAATCTTGAGGAAGGTGGTGTTGAAGTAGATAACTGCCTCTTCAAGAGGAAGAGACTTGAGTATTGTCCAGTTGTAGGCTTTAAGTTCAGTTTGAAAAATGGAGGCGTTGAATTTATTATTGTTCCTGATTTTTTTATGGTTGTAAGAAGGGGTGATTTTCTTGAATTTGATAACATAGGTGAGTAAGTGATCACTCATGTCCTCTGGGTGAGTACTGCTGAGTACTGGTCAGGATCTTTATTAGTAAGGATCCAGTCCAGGATGCTGTCTTTGTTTTGGGGTTTACCTAGTCTGGTAGGAGTGGATATGAGCTGAGAAAAGCCATGTAGATTTATGCTGCTAGATGGGGAGCTAGATGAGAAGGAATTCCAATCGATGTTGAAGTCACCTAACACTATGGATTCCTGGGGGTGAGTTTGAGTTAACCAGTGGAGAAAGTCCTCTAAGGTTTTGTTATTATTGTTGCCTGGGAGTATGTAAATACATGCTATATTAATGCTTTTATGTTTGTTTGGTTGAAGTTTTACAAGTAGAATTTCGGCATTGTTTGTTAGGAGGGATTGTGGAGAGGCAAGGGAGATTTGTAATGTATTTTTGTAGAGTATGGCTACACCGCCACCTTTACGAGTTATTCGGTCTGCTCTTAGTATATCATACCCTGGTGGGATTATCTGTGTGTCTTTCATACTTGGTTTAAGCCAGGTTTCTGTGAGACATAGTAGGTCTGGGGAACAAGTAGCTAAAAGGGCATGTAGGTTGTGAATCTTATTGTTTACACTTCTGATGTTTAGATGACAGGTCAGAAGAGAGTTAAAGGGTCTAGAGTTTAGATTGAGAAGTGGAGGGGAGGATAGGGTGGAATTACAATTGAGTGGAGGGGAAGGGCCAGGGTTGGGGTGGATATCACCATCTGTGGCTAGTCTGTGATTCAGAGTGGTAATGAATTTGAGGGCTTTGAGTAGAAGTTTGTAGTAATGTTTATCATTTGGCCTAATATTGGTAGGTTTGATAATTACATAGCGTTCGAGTTCTAACAAGGTGGGTGAGCAAGGGAGCCCGCAGGAATTTTTGCAGGGGGGTGCAAACCTGGAGCACCACCCCAACTCCTCCCCCTTCAAGGCACCGCCCCGACTCCTCCCCTTCAAGGCACCACCCCCAACCCCACCCCCTTCAACCCCCCCAACGCGCACACACGTAGCCATTCCAGTATCTCATTACTTGGCTATTTCTCCCCAGTTGCCATAAACACTGTTCAAAACTCTGTGTGCATACTGTTTTATGCATTACTTCTACAATGATTACAGATGCTTGGTTTTAATTTTCAACTTTTATTTCAAATTTTAGGGCCTCAGGGCCAATAGCCTAGTAACCTCCTATTTTATAGCACAAACACTGACAGACATTTGCTAAACTTAAACAAAGCAATAGTCTTACAATGAAAACAGACTTAGCATTAAAACTCTACCTTTGAAACTCGCATGCACGGAAACAGCATTGAAACCCACATTCAAATAAAATGCATCTGGCCAGTGGCAGGTTAAGGTTACCTTTGGACTGTTTTCAAATCATAGGCCTGTTGCACACATTTCAGAACCATACATAACTGCTTTGATTCACCTTCCTGATTGTATTAATTATAATATACAATAACTGAATTATATCCCTTGTTAATACAGCACCACTTAGAGTGTGTTTTATACTTTTGAACATTTTTCCATTAAGCAATGAAACAAAACATATGAACCAATAATGACAAATTGCCCAATTCAGAACATTTCAACCATAAAAGGCCACTTAAACGTCTATCATTACAATCTACCAATATCAGTCAATATGCACAATCTCTGCAGAAGTAAAATCATCTGAATAATTTCACATTAAAGAGATCTGAAACTAATGGAGAGGTTGTTGCTAGAAAACAGCTTTATATTTCAGTGTTTCATCTACAAATTCAGTGCCTACTGCCCTTAAACAATAAATTGCCTATGTTACATTTAAAAAAAATGCTAAGCTTGTATATTGCAATAGAAATAAGTGGCAAGCGGAAACACAGGTTCATAGTTACAAGGCATCTCATCCAAAGGAGGACTGCAGCACTCCACCCCCTTAAAATACACATGTGGTGGGAGTAGAACCTACAGCCCTACATTAAGATGCAAGTATGCTACCTGCTGTGCTAATAAGACTGTTTTGAACTTCTACACCATAACAGTGATACCATTTGCTAAACAAAACAGTTGCACATTTTAAGCAGACTTAGCATAAGCAGTAGTAAACTTCTCTTCCCTTGAAGCTCACAATTCCTTGAAAATACCTCTCAAGACATCTGCAACAACTGGAAAGGCCTCAGAAATACCTCACTAAAAGAATCACAGGCCTAAAGCAGATGCCCTACGCTGACCGCCTTAAAAAACTCCAGCTATACTCTGTTGCATATAGTCTACTCAGAGGCGATCTCTGCTTAACATACAAGGCCATATCAAACCCAGAGCTGTTGGACATGCTACACTTAAAGAAATCCCAATCCCTCAGAGCTACACGCTCCAGGGATCTAAACCTTGTCATCACAATAAACAAAACATGCTGGAGGGATAGGTTCCTGACCCAGAGACTCCCCAGACTCGGGAATAGATTGCCCATACATGTCAAGCAGAGTGCCTCTTTGGACCTCTTCAAGAGGAACCTTGACGATTGGATGGGAGAAAGGAAATTCACCCCAGGGATCACGTCAGCTGCCAGCTAGACAGGGGTCCAGGAAAGTAAATAATGTGGGAAGAAATAGCCAGGGATTTGTTATGGCTAGGCTTGTATAGGTCCTAGGGCTGATAGCCTAGTACCAACCTATGAACCTAAGAGTAAAGCTTAACATTACCTATGAACCTAAGAGTAAAGCTTAACATTTTCTCATGATTTTGAGCCTTTCACACTTTCCTCTGGGCTGTTTTCAAGCATATTTTAGGGCCATGCATACATGTATGCATTCCTTGATTCACCTTCTTGATTGTATTAAATTATATTCCTTGTATAATACAGCACACATTAGACTTGTTAGAGTGCATTTTTAAATTTATTGTTTAAACATTTTTCCAGTAGGCAATGAAACAAACATGCATTAACCAATAATGACAAAACTGCTATATTCAGAACATTTCCATGATAACAGTCTACTTCCACACACAACTGCATTTTAAATTTATTGTTTGAACATTTTTCCAGTAGGCAATGAAGCAAAATGCATGCACCAGTAATGACAAAACTGCCCTAGTCAGAACATTTTCATGATAACAGTCTACTTCCACACACAATATATAAATACAGAATCACAGTAGTGTAAGCCATAGGCATGTTGGCTACAGTAACCTTTGTGAGATACTCTGCAGGTGTGGGTATGTCTGTCTAACAGCATACAGCTTACTGTGAAAAAAATCAGTACTTAAAATGGCAAGAGCTCTGTATCATATACAGCAAAGCAGCAGTCAATCCCCTGCACACTGACATATAAAATAAGCTCTTACTAATCAAAAATATTTCAGTAAATTCTCAGCTCCTACCTGCATTATGCATGCAATGAAAATTTTGCCAGTCTGGAAAAAGGTGGGGTCTACAACCTTGAATCTTGGGGGTACTATAAGTAATTATAACCTGCTTTAAAAGGAGCAGTCAAAAATGTTTCACCTTTTTTATTCAAGAAATTTGGGCAAAGCCAAAAACAATGGACAGAGTCCCAAAAAGGAACAAATTTTAAACATTCTTTTTTATTTGTAAACCAGGTAAGCCTACTGAAAAAGGTAAGGAAAAATACCTGCCCCAAAAAAATGAAATGAGCAGGTGCAACTGTCCCAATACACCTTGAATTGGTGTGCTGTGTTTTCATAAGTGGTGTGCATAAGAAAAAGCACTTGTTTAAAGGGGAAAAAAAGTTAAAAGAAAAACAGTTTGTGGAGCAAACAGCAGTAGGTATCCAGCTTCTTTAACCGGGCAGCATATGGCATCTGTTTGAGCCCTTTGATCCTCTTATGAGGTACTTTTGGAGTCTTTCCAGTTGCTGCAGGTGTCTGGTAAGGTACATCCCAAAAGGGGCATTATACTCAATTATGGGCCTGATGAATGCAGAATAATAATAGAAATGATACCATTCATTCCACTTGGCAGCATTTTTCTTTCATGTACCAAACATAGAATGAATAGTGAGTTTTGTAGGAGGTTGAAAAGACATGATTAACCTCAAGTCTTTTCATGAGACTGCATTTAAGTTATTGTATTTTTACACAACCTCACATTCTTTCAACATCTCAGTAAGCCTCAAAAAAAAGCATCATAGAAAATAATGACTTGTGTATTTGTTACTCATTCCACTATAGAAAACTGGTGGCACTGAAACACATGCAGGGTCTTATATTATTTTAAATCCAACAGCAGTTATAAAAATACAACTTTGAGAAGCAGTCAAATACTTAAAATGCAGCTTTGTTTACTTTACCTAAATACCAGAAGGCTATGTAGTGGAATAACTACTCAAGGGAAGGAAATCTCATTTTAAATCCTCAGACTCTAGCACTAATAGAAACATGATTCAAGTAATACTCTATGGACTTAAAAGGTGCAAGGAAGAATAAAAAGTAAAACCAGCTTAAGATTCACCAGCTCCTTTATCTGATTTATTTTTATACTCTGCATATAAATGACAGGGAACTCCCATTTATGCCAAAAGTATATTTTGATCCCAGTGCATAGACGTTAAGAAAGTATATCTGTGTACCTTATATCTTTTGAAACATCACACATGAGCCCACACAGGATGCCATTTACTCATGTCTACCATTCTGTAGTTTGAAGAACATGCTGATTGTGATATTGTCAGACTCAATAATTTTAGTACTCCTTGGGAACCAATAGAGTTAAATGTTTTGACCAAGCATTTGGTTACTTTCAAGTTATTCAGACCCAGGCTGAGTCTGGAAGTTTAACAGGCACTGGTACATGACAGAATTTAATTAAATGCCCCCTATCCATTCTCCTCTCACAGACACAGACCTTAACTAGAAAAATAATTATTTACCACCATATATGATTTAGAAGCATGCTCGCTCTCAAATGGGCATGAACCCACAAGAGTATGTACATGTGCACATACAAGCCCACACTACTCTAATTCACCGCTTACAAGAATTTAAAAAAAAAAAACACTTTTAGACACCAGCTCATATAAGTTATTGGGTGTAAGCTCTAGTCTATTAAATGGTACTTCCTAAAGTGTCTTCCTTCTGTAGATCTATCAGTCAAAATATTCAACTGAACTGTTAAGATTGTTGACTAACCAAATCCTTCAAATAGACATAAAAACAAAGGACAAAATACATTTCTGAACAACATTGGTTCTGTTGTAAGGTAATAAAAAATAGGTCTGCAGTTTGAAAGTTTGCAAAAGTAAGGGCTGTGAAAAACCCCAAAGATGACCAAACATGGTGAGTGGCAGAATAAAACTCAACTATACAGACAAAAGAACTAGCACTAAATGACCAGACTCCCCAAAAGACCCATACAAAAGATTTATATAACTATTGTCAAGATCTCATTAGACCTGCTACACAAAATTGCAATATAAAATGATTAAACAGTCCTTCAACTCCTCTAAATGTGGAGTATAATAAAAGACATGACAACAAAAAACATACAGTGCATGCAAACCCCCTTCTTTGTGAAAACCCACAATAATATTGTCAGTATATTCTTACCTGTATGTATCTTTTCAAATGTCTACCAATACATAACTTACAATTGCTGTCTAAGAACCTGTATGGCACATTGGCACCCCCTCTTTTTAGGTAACTAAGGTAGTAAACAAATACAAATATAAATCTCACTCTTTCTACTATGTATGTACACACACACACACACACACACACACACACACACACACACACACACACACGCCAGCTTACTCACTCTGAAAAGCATCCAGATTCCACAGCACAACTGTTTCCACTCCACTCCATGTTCAGTCAGTCCTCGCAAAAGAAAAACCCGTCAGACCATCAGCAGAAACTGTTTGTAAAACCATCCGTTTCAGTTCCCGCTCGCGCCATGCGATGATGTCAGCGTACTTTTCGCCCATAGTCCACGCTAGAGTCTGGAATTCAAATTCCTGATACAGAAACAGGTTGCAAACATCTGTTGCATCTGTGCGATGGGACAGGATGCAAAGGGCGCTCTTAAGGAGGAACGCCTGCCCTTTAAAAAAAAAACTTTTTTTTTTGAAAATGAAACTAATTCCAACTAGCTGATTCCAGGGGGGTGCAAGTGCACCCCCTTGCACCTGCCTGCGGGCGCCCTTGTGGGTGAGTAGGGAGTTGAGTCATGGCCTCTGTTGTTAATTATGGGGGAGGGGTTGGTTTGGTAGCCTGGGTGGTTGAAGCCTATGTAAGACCAGGTTTCATATAGGGTAGCAAGGTAAGGGACAAGTAGGAGGGGAAAAAGAGTTAGTATGATAAGCTTCCTGGGTGGTGTCATATTCCGTTTGATCCTAGAGGGTGGTAGTGAGGTACAGGAAGTTAGTGGACAGTAGGGGGAGTGGTTTGAGGTTATAAAAGTATGAGTACTGGGGCGGGTGGGAATAGGGGGCAGGGCGGGGAGCGGAGCGAGCACGAGCGAATCGAGTGCTCGCGGAGCGGGGTTTACACTAAGCCACTAGAACCCAGGTTTCAAGATGTAACTCCTGAATAAGTGGGGTTTACACTAAGCCACTAGAACCCAGGTTTCAAGATTTAAATTCATCCCATTAGTTAAAGGGAACAGGGTCCAAACTTTGTTGGACATAAAACTGTTTTTGAGAAAAATGAACCTAGAACTTTTATTTAGAAAAGATGGTATTGACAGGAATAACATTTGTGTGACAGAAGAACAAAGAACATTAAAAAATAAATCAATATTTAACCCACCTATTCACGCTCAACTTAAAAACTTTGAAAGCAATATGGAAAACATCATTAATAGAGTTGATAAAAGGGTTAAGTATAAGAATAATTTAGAAAAGGGGGAAAAAAAGATTTTGGATGAACTAAAATATAATGCAGGTATCAGAGTTATGAAGCCCGACAAGGGTGGGGGGGGTTGTGATCATGGATGTCATAGAATACGAAGGGAAGATGAATGATATTTTGATGGATACAATCAAGTATAGGCTTGTCTCTAGAAATGAGATTAACCTAGCATACAGAAGGATAGACATGGTCTTGGAAGATATGGCCCTCGAAACTGTTATTGATGGTAAAATGCTTACCTATTTAAAAGTTAACAAACCAAAGATACCTGTTATCTTCGGTATGCCAAAGATACATAAGAATAGTGAAAATCCCCCCTTTAGACCCATTGTAGCAGCAGAAAGTTCAAAAACTACACCCATGGCAAGATTTGTAGATGTTAAAACGAAACACATATGGATAAACAAAGATGCAATATTAAGAGATTCATGGGATTTACAGAGGGAATTAACCCTAGAAATGTTTGATAAAGATTTAATGTTTGTGACAATAGATGTAGTAGACCTATTTGGGTCTATCCCATATGAAAAAGGCATCAGAATGTTTGAAGAGGAAGTATTTAATGATAAAAAGTTAACATTTGAGGACAAGGTAGCGTGCACAGGCTTAATGGACCTGATATTGAAAAATAATTTTCTAGTCTATAATGGTGAATTTTTTCAACAAATTCAAGGTGTGGCAATGGGGGCAGCCTGTGCACCTACCTTTGCCAATTTAGTTCTTGCCAATTGGGAAGAGAAATATATACTTAAATCTGGCTACATGGAATACTGCAAATTGTATAAAAGGTTTTTAGATGATATAATAATTTTTTGGATGGGGGGTCAGGATAAATTAATAGAATTTATTGAATATATTGGTCACACAACGGATTTCCTGAGGTTCACATACAATACATCCAATAATAGTATAGCATATCTAGATATAGAGATACTTAAAAATACCCATTCCTTTGATACTAGGGTATACAGGAAAGAAACATGCGTAATTCATTCCTTCATTTTGATAGCGGACACCCCATTTTTTGTAAGAAGAACTTAGTGAAGGGGCAGTTCGTTAGGGGTTCAAGGATGACAAGCTCCGAAAATTATTTTGAAAAAGAATGTGACAAATTAGAACAGATGTTTCTAGATAGGGGATACCCAGAGCAATTTATTAAGGACTTGAGGAACGAAGTCACAATAGGGAGAAAAGGAAAATTTAAACCTATTATAGGGGAGAAAGAAAAATTACAGAATATGGGAGCTAATGAGGTATCTAAGAATGAAAATTTTCAACAAGCATTGGTTCTAGAGTATAATGCCCTAAATAAGAAAGTGAAAGAGTTATTTCAGGAAGAATGGGAAAATTTTAAAATTTTAACTGACCTGGAAGGCCTTCCAGAACCAAAATTAAAGGTGGTATTCAAGAATTCAGTTAATATAAAAAATATGTTGGAAACTGGGAAGGTAGGAAAAAATAGAATAGGTGATAGAGCCAATCTAGGAAAGGTAGGTACCTATAAATGTGGTAAATGCAGACAATGTGGGTTTATTATAAACCAAGAGAAAATCTATTTGGAAAGCAGGGAATTATGGCTGTATAGTAAGGGCTATTTTAACTGTGAGTCTAGAGGTCTGGTTTATTTGGCAATATGTAAAAAATGCTCATCTTACTACGTAGGGAAAACTGAAAGATCCTTGAAAAAGAGGATCTATGAACATACGTATGAAATGAGCAAATGCAAAGAAACCAATGCACTCTATAGACATGCACTTTTATGTGAAGAAAATGATTTTAAATTCTTTGTATTGGACCAAGTTAAAAAAGATATTAGAGGTGGTCCTTGTGAGGAGAATATTTGTTACAAAGAATTATGGTGGCAATTAGCCCTAGAAGCCAATAAATTCCCTGGCTTAAATGAATATATATCCATTCTGCCACTATTGAAATTAAAAGCCACTAGAATATAAAAAGTTTGATGTAGTTATGCAAAATGACCAATAGATGGCGCTGTCTCACAGCAAAATGTTACACAAGCAGAGCTCTAAGAAATATATTGGATTTTAAATGAGATATTTTTTAATTTGTATATTATAATCCAGACCACTATAATTTTTTAACAAAATTTGAATATGGTTTTAAAATATTAAGTATAAAAGATTATTTATAATAAAGCATTTGATTTTAACACATATACATAAAACACTTTTTAAGTAACTAAGAATTAAGTGTAATTAACTTTTGATTAATAATGCAAGTTTATTTGTCACTTTGAATTAGTAAGCATTAAATGATTGGTCAAATTAGATTAAGTTAATGTATATTAATGAAGTTTCATCATGGCTTTTATATCTGATGAAGTCCATTGTGGGACGAAAACGCGGATGTTTAATAAAGCGTTCATTTTGTGGAAAAGAGTGTGTGGTGAATTCCAGCTTCTCAACTCCTTTTTGGACTCCTTTTTTGGATTTCTTGGTTTAGGTGAGGGAGTTGACCGTATTGTGGTTTTCTTGTCATCTGTCATTACCTGTATTCCGTCACCTGTTCACCTAATATCACTAGTTCTGGAAGTGTTTAGTTGGACTTTGTTACATTCTGATACATAACTATGGACGTCCATGCTAAATGGGTACACGGCACTGATTTGGTCTCTATGTATTCCCCTGATGGTTTACAGACTATCCGGTAGATGTGCTCTTCAGGTTTGGGAGGTGTAGGCATATGCTATGCCCACATAGGAATATTAATGACTTCCACTGGGCGGGCCTACTACATGTCTGCCAACCAGCACCTGCACACTTAAGCCCATTATTGCATACCCATGGTCCACCTACCTGGCACCCCTCTACAGCAGTCATGACAAATACTGTGAGCACAGCTGGGGTATGAGCACACCCCTACACATTTCCCGCTCTCCCCGTCTCGGGACACATGTCGTACGTTTTGTCAACCCATGTATTATCACACTTGCACAACCTACTGTTCCATGTACACCTACATCCTGCTCGTATCAATGTCAGCAGATTCACACGTACCCTGAATTTTTGGGGTCCCGCAAGGGACACCGTTATCCATGTTTAAAGTGTAGACCTTACAGATCTCTCCCACTGGTACTTTCCAACCGGTGTTTTGGACAGCGGCATTGTAGTGATCTGTATTGCCTATCTGTATGTCTGTCCGGCCTAGCTGGGTGATGTGGGGGATACAACGTTTATTTATTGGACCTCCCAGTCACATATGCCCAGGCTGTAAATATGTTACCCCTAATTGCTGTGAAGTAACCTATTTATGTACATGTGTATATCTACACTGACATATATATTTTGTTTTGTGTGTATGTGTATATATCAATACCTGTCTGTGTATATATATCTATCTATATATATCCGTAGTATATCCTTGTGTGTGTGTATATATATATCTGTATGAATATATATGTGTATGTAAATTAATATAGATATATGTATATATACGTTTTTATCTATATATACATCTGGGTGTCCGTTAACCTATACATTTCCCGGACATGGACACTTACACATGCGTATTGGGTTTTATCTCTGCTTCAACAGCATACTATTGTCTGAGTCATTATGACACAGACACTTCACTCTGGTGAACTTGTGATCAGTATATTGCACATTATACAGTGGACAGATGTTGCACGTTTTTCATGTCTGGGGTGCCGCTGCTAACTGGGATGTGATACAGTGTCATTCGACCTATTACTCATATGTGCAGCCTATTATTCCTGCTACTGTGTTTGTTTCTGTGCACATTCATATTATTACTGTTGATAGGATGAGTGTTTGTGTTACTGTGACTGTACATCAACATATTGTTGTCTTCATGTAGTTGTGTCTTTCTGCTTTTCCCAGTTGGGGTCGTCACAGCAGAACTCCGTTCCACTCATGGGTGGCGTATAGGTTTTTCATGCTGGGCTGCCAGCCCTGACGCACAACGTCCGACAACGATACGCCCATTCACGCATGTCTCCACGCAAACGATGCTCTATCTGGGAATTGCACCTATGTACTAGCTGACCTCCACAGGCCACTCCATTGCACCTGGCGCAACATACCCTAGCACTCCTGTGTTCATAATCGCATATCCATAGTTTCTCCTGCACACCCGTGTTGAGTTAACACTCATAACAGCCATTATACACCTGATATCTCAGCCATGACACACCTTTACACATTGCCCTCTCATGAGTGTTGGTGTCCTACACACATTTTGTACTGCCTTGTGTATTCACAGGCTCACCATCCATTCATATTTGCACATATGTGCCTTTCCTGGTGTTATGGATTATGAATGATTTGCGGGTTACAAGTGTAGGTAGTCACAGCATGTACTACATTCCGTCTGTTTACAATGTTGATGTAGCACTTCAACGATGTTATGGCCACTGGTATAACCCTGCCTCTGGTGTGAAGAGCGGTGCTCTACTCACACTTGTGCAGCTTTATGTGACATGCGCTGCGAGCACTTTATAATTCCTTACTTGCTCTGGATTCCCTTCACAACCCTTATGTTTGCTTTCGTCTTTCGGCGTTCCTTACACACACATATATATATATATATATATATATATATATATATATATATATATATGTACATATACATATATATATATATATATATATATATATATATATATATATATATATATATATTCCACAAGTTTCCCTTCCCATTTAACTATTTCATTCATTTATAGATACAACAAATATTATTCTGGACATCAGTTATAAATTCACTACAGTTATGCAATAGTCCTGTCAACAGATGTGACAGTTGTTTGGTGTACTTATCTGTACGGACCTCTGTGATACTTGGGGACTCGTTTCTACAGGGACAAGGCTATGACAACTCAGGGACAATCACGGACATTTCTACCATATTAGTACTATTAACTTGGAACATGTTGACAGATTCGTAATACTACTACTTTTCTGCAGTGAAATGCATCTATTACTCTTCATTGTTGTAAGTAGTCATTCTCATTCAACACCTTTCCTCCAAAGGTCACTTGCTTTGTGAGTGGCTAAGAGGCTGGCCAGTTATTGTGCGAATGCTCTTACCATTGGTAGCATTGACATTGTCATATGTACAGGTTAGGATGTATTCTGGGGACTAGGGTTGCCACCTTTTCAAATGGCCAAGATGAGACAGTTTTGGAACACACATCAGATTTTACAGGCCGACACATACCCACGGTCAGTACAAAGGATAGAACTTTACTTATTTGCCTACATAAAAGCCTATTGTCGTAGCGGTTTAGTTGCTTATTCTGTTTCTTGTAACATTTAGGTATTTTACATACAGAAATAATTATTTTATGCAACTATTGCATAACATATGGGACATAATTATGTCCTACAATCTCAGGACATTTGCCATTTTTAATATATTTTGTCAGGACACAACTGTCCACAGAGGGACTGTCCCTTGCAAAGTGGGACAGATGGTAACCCTACTGGGGACACCAGATTGTTTGGGCCAACACGTAGCCACGGTCAGTGCAGGTTTAGAACATTCATTTGTTTCCTAGCTGTGAGCCTATACCTTTGGCACTTTTGTTGTTTGTCTATTTCCTGCACGAATTACGTTTATTCTATCCTGACGTGACTGCTTTAGGCAACCGTTACATGCAGTATGGTACATAGTTATTTCCTACAATCACAGGACATTTGGCATTCTATCATTGCTGGTCAGGTCACACCTACACACACATTACTTGTCCCTCACACAGAGGATCAGGGGGTATCCTGTTTACGTCAGTGCCTTCATCACCCATATACCATGAGCCACTATGCGAATGTGTGCAATGTATTCTCTCACTTATTCGTGTCAGGACACGTGCGTCACGGGCAGGTGTTTGATCCTGGGTAGTAGGTTCTGCATGACCATCTAGGGCTGGACAGTCTTGTGCACCACTACTGCACATTCCAACTTGAATCCAGATATCTACAGGACTGGACATCGTGTCTTCATACCCATTCTAATGTTTACACAGGTTACTTATCCCATGAGGGATATCCCAAAAATTTAACAAGACCAAAACAAGACCAATAACGAACATTCTTCTGGCATTACGAAAATGTGCTGGGGGTTTTACATGCAAGGGATACATAGTTTGCAATCCTGAAACTGCCTAGGGTGACACTACCTACTACATATGCATAGTGGTCACTATGTGTAGATGTGGCTGCACCAAACTAGTAGGCCAAGTATGGCTGGATTTGGTGGACGTTCAGGTATGGGGGCGGGTTGTGTGCTGTGGAGGGGTTGCTGGATAGTCCATTATGCATTCAGGTGTGTTGCATTTGATATGACCAGTTCCATCAGGACCATTCTATGGGTATGTGCCGGTGACATGTCTGTACATTTGTATCACACATTTTAATATTCATATGTTCATGGGATTGTGTTCTACAGTATGGCCTGTCTGGTTGTATTGCAGATGTGTATACATGTTTTTGTGTTTCTTTCTGCTTCACCCACTGCTCCCTCATACGCAGCCAGTTCACCTATTCTGCATACGACACAGTGTCACCTTGGAGAATTATACCATTACCCACCCCCCCCACACATACATATTCCTGACACTCCATCCATCACTGCTTTGGTTGATGGCCCATGACACAGTCAAGGTAACACATTGCATGCCCTACATATGTCAGGTACCTGTATGGTTGTGTGGGCTACCCTGCCATGTCTGACTTTCCACATGCCATACCTCACGCACATAGGTACACGCCCATACTTAACTTTCATGACATGGTTGGTATACCCGGGTAATACCCGTTCAACTGTGACACATCCTGACAAGTTTGGCTTGGACCGCTGATGTGCGGATTTTGGCCGACTGTTCTAATCATTGGTAGGATGCCACCTTTTCCTATGTCCAGGATGGGATATATATATGGGACACATATCCGAATGTACTGGACAACACGTACCCACAGTCAACGCTATTGATAATACTGTTCCTTTCAGCCTACATGTTGCCTTATTGTTGTAGCAGTTTATATGCTCCTTCTGTTTTGTTTACATGCTTATTCTATTTCCTGTCACATTTGGTATGTGAAATGCAGACATACCTATTGTATGTGACTATTACATGCGTTGGGGGATATAATTCGGACATACGGTCACTAGATATTTACATGTATCATGTTTTTTGTTATGGCCACATCTGCCCAGCTGTGTACCCTCCCTCACAATATGGGTCAGCTGGTGACCCTGACCATTGGGCTGGACGTACCTATTGGCGGCGTGCTAACATACGATGCATTTCACTTCCATTTGGTATAACTATCTACACTGCGTTGGACTATGGGCACATGGTTTTCATTGTCATTTGTTCGCGGAATAAGGACCCGTTATTCCCTACCGTGCATTTGTGTTTCCTTCTTCATTTTGTGTTCGCAGGAACTGTTTTGCATGCTTTGCATACGTTTCAGTATCCACGGACACTGACAGATGTGATTACTATTGCTTGAAAATTGTTATATGGAAGCATTTTAGGTTGCACATCGACAGCTGACATTCCCACGCCTCCGTGCGGCACTTCGACACGCCCTATGCACTCACGCTCCTTTCCTTTGCATGTGGCTGTGACGGCAGCACGTCTTCATTAATATGCATTTGGCGCTAGTGCACCATCTTCACGCCGCACGGTCGGCGCAAGCCTAATGGCAGCCTTGCGCCGAGCTTCAAGAATCCTGGAGCCAGAGTGGTGTTAAGATAAAGGAAACTCAAACCATGATGAAAGAAACATTTTTTTGAGTCTGTGGGTGTGGTTCCCCTTTAGGAAAGAAGCTAAATAAAGATAAACATAATATTTGGACACCAAGTATGAATGTCTAACCATTAAATGGGCCCTAAGATCCTTGTGACACTATGTCTTTGGATGAGAATTTAGCATTGTACTGCACCAGTACTGAGACTGCACCTACAGAAAGAGGAGAATGCCAAAGTTTGCCAGTGAGCTCTGTCCTTCCAACTGTTCCACTTCAGAATATAGCATTATCCACATGCCAGCCACCACAGTGGTTATGCTGACCTGTCAAGGGCCTATAGACTATAATTAGAGCCACAAACCTGTAGAGTCAAATTGCAGAAGGTGTTGGGTGGTCAAATGTAACATGGTATTGTGGTTTCTGCATGAAAAGACTACACTTGTGTTATTTAAATGTATGCAGCATTGGATTTGAGCTAGAGTTAAAACTGACTGTAGTGTATTTGACAGTCTGATCACCCCCTTTAAGGAAGAATACCTGCTGTTATGCAAACATGTCCCTGATTTGTAAACCTAATGCTGTTTAAAGAAGGGCTGCTAAACCCAAATCTGACAGAAAGAGAAAAAACATAGAAGTCTGGGGGAGTTTGTGAACAGAAGGGTGAAGTGGATCGGCTTTGGAAAGAGTCAGGTAATGCGTATGGGTTTGTCAGGAAAGAAAACTTTTAAGGAAAGTCTTCATGTTTTCCCAAAGAACAGGGAATGTTTGTTATTAAGACATTAACCAACTCTAAAGGTAATGTAACTTGTTAAGTGAAGACAATGGATGTTTTTTTTTTCAATTTATAGAGACCCAGAGGAGTCAAACACATCTACAAGTTCAAAAGATATTTATTTTTCAAAAAGTCCAACTTTTTATTTTATTATTTAGGTGTGGGGGTGATGTCAGTCTGAATTTTACTTAACTGTAAATAAAATGGTTTTATTATAAAGATTCTATGGGTCTTCTGCATTATTTTCTACTACACACAGACACACACTATATATAATATATATATATATATATATATATATATATATATATTTATATATATATATATATATATATATATATATATATATATATATATATATATATATATATATATATATATATATATATATATATATATATATATATATATATATATTTATATATATATATATTTATATATATATATATATATATATATATATATACATATACATTCATCCTCAACCCCTTTTGCCATTTTGCACATGGAGTCGGGGTGTAACTTCCGCAGGGCAATCATCTCGAGTCAAGGTTTACACACACACACACACACACACACACACACACACACACACACACACACACACACACACACGTACACATACCTATCTAGTTATCTAAATTCCATGTGTGTGTGTGTGTGTGTGTGTGTGTGTGTGTGTGTGTGTGTGTGTGTGTGTGTGTGTGTATACATTTTTAGATGATTCATGTCTTCAATTAAGTTACATTGTATCCAAATATGCATATGCATAAAAATAAATATTGTGAAGGTTCAGACAACAATATGAAATGAGAATCAGAGCCCTTGATTATGCATATCATGTTCTGCATAAAATATACTCACATTAAGTATAAAAAGCATAAAAGTGATTACAAGGCCACTCAAGGTAACAGCTTCTGTATCTTAAGAAAATTTATAATAGATAGCACAAAGCTGAAGCAAACATAATTTATCTTTGATATCAGCTATGACCTTTTTCTACAGAATGATGTTATAAAACCGCTATGTAATAATGCATTATACATTAATGTGTCTTTCACAGTGACAAGTGCAGGATTTTCATTCATTTACCTTCTGATACAAATGTTATTACACAGGAAAAAAATATTTAAATTAATTATTTTGACACTTAAAAAAGATAGAATCTAGAAGGGGACGTAGTCCATTATTATTTTACAGTTAAATTAATTAGGTACTCCTCAACAGTTTTGAGCACTGTACAAATTTCTTTGTAACCAGGATCACACCATTGTCTTTGAGATGTGATAGCAAGAGAAAAAAAACGTGTTTAAGGATGATAATTTCTGCTCTGGGAGATGTAGCTGTCACCATCTAAAATGGCAAGCATGAAGTGTGCAACCGTATTCATTTTAGACAGCATTTATTCTATATTTCATATCCTTGAATATACTTAGCTCTTACTGTTTTTTTCTTCCATTTGCTGACTTGCATACTACAGTTGATATCACAGGTTAGATCAAATAGTAACATGAAAAGTACTGTACAGAAATGAAAATAAATAAAATAAGCCACTCCTGCATTCCTAAAGAATTGGTATAGCATTGTCCTGAGCCTTTGTCATCCTGCAGTGCTACTGTGAACCTAGTTTTCCTGTCTGCCTCAGAGAATGCAGATCCTATGCTAACACTTCTTAGTGGTAACTGAAACATTGCATTATGCCTAGGTAAAAGGATTTAGAAACTTGTACACATGGCATATCCCAAGCAGACCTCTCAACCAATTGGTGACAAATTTCAACAGAATCAGGGACAAGTCAAGAAAAAATCAGGGACAATCAGGGACACTTTTAAAATATTAGTGCTATTAACTTGAAACATTGACGGAATCAGAGCATATGAATTAATACACATTTTCTGAAGTAAAAGAAGTTTTTAAGTCTTAATTATTGTCATTATTCATTAAGTGTAATTCACCACCTTTCCTCCAAACGTCACTAGTTTTAGGAGGGATTAAGAGGGACAGAGTGAAAATCTGAGTCAAAATCAGGGACAGTTGAGAGGTATGATGCCAAGTTGGCCTCAACGTGTGGTACAGTCCCAAGAATAAACAAATGCACCCAACATTACAGCTCCACCTGTGTGACAGAATGGGTACTGCAATAATTTTTGCAGCCTGCAGCACCAGTCCTGACATATAGGTAGGCTTGACTGTCCCCAAAACTGGCCAGTACCTCAACTCCACCTGTATATTGGCTATAAAACAGTTTTCATTACAATGAACTCTCTTATCATGCAGGCATTTTTATTGGCCTAATTACTGGGGAGATAACAAAGTCTGAATAACGTCACAAAAACTAGTTTGGAGCCATCCCTGTACTTGATGTGGATGGCTCATACCAGGGATACCACAAGCATATATTGTTCTTAGCAGGAAGTCCTTCTCTCTCTCTCTCTCTCTCTCTGCCTCTGTATCAAATCAGTTCCACTTGCATTTTGCACCTGCTTAACACCCATCTACTGGCTCCAGTACCAAAGCCAATGTGCACTTGGAGCACTCACTAAATAGTATATCCCCACTGACTTCATGAAGCTACTCTGTTATTTAGGGGGTTACTTTGAAGTTCAATTACAGTGTAACATTTCTAAATATTTATCATGGTGCACCCAATTTCCATTTTTGAATGTGGTTTAGGGATCCAACAGCCTTCATTAGCATTTTGGATTTGAGAACTTCTAGAGAACTATACACAGACTAGGGATTAATATATATGCTTGGACAGAGTGCTGCCCCAGTGTAGCTGCTTTTATATGTTAGTGTTGCTCCCTTGTCTCATAATATTTTGTTGACAAAGCATTGTATCAACACTGAATATTTTGTATGTGTAGTAGCATTATGGAAGGCATAACCATGTCTTCCTTGCTGTCTGTCTGTCTGCTTTAACACCTTATCCCTTACTTATCTTAGAGCTATTATTAAAGCTATCCCTTTCTTGAAAGTATTCCTGCTGATGAAAAAAAAATGAGAGGGCTTTCCATAATTGTGGTTTTCATGTCAGTTGTTCTCTTTCTTATATTTATGTATTTATTTATTAACTGTGTATGTCTCACTTATGTGCCGTGGTTGTCTGACTGTAGGCTAGGTCACCATCAACATCAACTAGGCTCCCAGTTAGTACCCCTATCCTTTCTTGGTGTCCATTGCCATTTAGAACAAGTCCTAGCTCTATCCCTTACTGGGCAGTGTCCAGATTCAGGAAGAACAACAGGAGTTGCACAATGTTACAACTATGGTCACGCCTAAGCTCTGTCTCAATGTGGGCAAGGTTTTGGTCTAGTTAATTGTGGGATCTGAGTGCTTCATCTAGAAGTATGTAAGTTAAAAAGCTGGGTGCTAACATTCATTCTAATGTGATCTGCCTATGTGACTATGGCAAGAATGCTGCTGGTTCTAACCTCTTGATGTGTATGCTCATTTTGCCGTACAAGAGTAAGCATGCAATGGGGTTCTTTCCTCCTATGACACAGCAAACAGTCACTTTCTCTTCCTTGCTACCACAGATACATGATATGAGTGACACAACTGCATGCTTTTTACATCTCCAAATAGAAGTGAGCAGCAGAAGCTTCATCTTTCCCTCTACGTGAGATCAAACAGGTATCAGAGCTGCTAATTGAATTCAAGTAGCCTGAGTCCTTATCTGGGCTGTATACTCCTTTATTTGTGCATTTGACCAGAGTTGCCTTTCTGCATTAAGTAGTGGATAATTTTCTCATAATATTTTCCTTTACCTTATACACCATTACTGTCTACTGCGGTCAGGGATAATTCATCAACTGCAAGCAAGCAAAACAATTTAAGTCAATGTAGGTTTCATTAAAATATTATCTAGGACCATATGGCTACCATGACTGTCAGAGGATAACTATCCCATTCCATTGACATAGCTGTGCCACCTTACCACCAAAACCTATCTATAATGACTTTGGGACTGTTACTTCACTAAGTAATGGATTCTTAATATGAGACCAAGTGACAGGTTTCTAAATTCTATGGTGGAACAAACACAGTTTGCAATGGAATTTGAAACTCACCCTTATGTAGAGGGAAATGCCCTCACATCTTAACTCACAGGGGATTTACCTCCCCACTCCCTACTAATTAATGGATTCATGTAACCAAAGTAATGTCCAAACTAATAAAACAACCTGTGGTGATAGCAAAGTCTGAATGCCTTCAGAAAAAAAAACTAGTTTGGAGTCCTCCCTTACAGAAGAACAAGAGATGCAAAAGTTGAAAAAATAAATGCCACAAAGAATAATTAGCTACTCTCTACTTCTCCAGGTTGAGGAATTCAGTCACTTATACTGCCTTTACTTTCCATGGTTGTACAAGCAAATGGAGGTCATGAAGTCTACAAATTCAGGGTGCTTACGTGTTATCACAACCAGATATTTTACATCCTGTAATTCTGCAAATTTTCGGTAAAAAAATGGCAGAAGTTGTATCATTAGTTCTATGCAGTGACCCTCACTACTCAGGATCTGATTTCCCACATCCCTTCTGTTTCCCAATGTATTTTTTACTCTTTATTTATTTTGTAGATTAAGTAAAGCAGTTAGTTGATTTGCCTTTGGAACACATGTTGCAAGCATCAATGATAACATCCATCAAACGATGCATTCAAATCTCTGACTGCATCCCCAGTGTTTTTTAATGACCAACTAGTCCTGAATATCTAAAATTTTAACACCTGCTATAAACAGCAATACCTAATTAAATGCAACACTGGGAATCTAATTTCTAAATTGGACTTGAGCGATGGATAAAAAGGTCCATGGTCGTGGCAGTTCCATATTGAAAGGGTATCTCAAATATGCAAAGTTAAGATGGCACATGTTAACTGCAGTTAGTACTACAAAAAGGCAGTGTTGATGTAGGAAGTGCTTTTCTTTTCAATAGTAGTACAGAGAAGTAAAACACTTTTACAGGTTTGCACTTCCCCTGCTTTTCTGGTCAATGTAATAGTACACAGAACGGTTGTAGGCTCTGTTGTTTTAAAAGCGTGCTGATTGAGAAATTCTGTCCGCTAGCAGTTGGTTGATAACCTCCAGCTGGCATGTGTTGTCCCTGCTCCTGTTTCCAAAGTGATGTGGCAAAATAGTAATTTGGAGTGTGCACAGTCATTTTTACTTACTCATTTCTAGAAAATGTTGTGAATTACAGTATGTAAAAAAATCTGGTTGCGATAATACGTAAGTACCAAATTGGGTTATTTTAAAATAGTACCATTTGGATCACATATCAGTGATAGTTCTGTGCTTCTCTGCTGAAACTATTGATCCATGGGAATTAATTAAAACTGCTGTAATTTATACTACCCGCTTCATTAAATAATCTAACCAACTTGATGGTTGCTGGCCTCAGTGAAAAGGTTTGTTTCTGCTACAGAGACGTCCATGAAAAGATTTACAGTTTTCCATTCCACACAATCCAAAAAAAAAAAACTGCTACACACAATGACAGG
Source organism: Protopterus annectens (assembly GCF_019279795.1). Taxonomy (NCBI): domain Eukaryota; kingdom Metazoa; phylum Chordata; order Ceratodontiformes; family Protopteridae; genus Protopterus; species Protopterus annectens. The sequence goes on from NC_056732.1 coordinate 1,177,383,439, forward strand.
CTACTACCAATTACACAGATTAGTATTATCAAAAGTGATTGTGGTGGGGGTGCTGCGGTAGCATTGTCTCCTCATAGCAAGACGTTGTCCCGTTCGATTCTCAGCTAGAGTGTCTTCTGTGTGGAGGCATACGTGAATGGGGCATGCCTTCGTTGAAGGTTGTGCGTCAGGGCTGGTAACCCGATACGTAAAAAAATCCACTACCAATCATTAGCGGACCGGAGTTCCGCTGTGGCGACCCTTAACCGGGAAAAGCCGAAAGACACAAACAAAGTATTATCAAAAGTGACAGAGGAGTCAAAAAATACTAGGTAATTTTAATGATGCAGTGAAAACATACAGTTAGTTGCAGCTTCCACCTAAGAACTGCTTTTGACAACTTTAAATAAAACAATAGAATTTAATCTAAATTCAAGATGTAACCAGTAGACATGGCAGATACAAGATCTTTACTAAAACAAAAATAGAAATAAAAACTGTTAAATCCAATATTTAAAATTCAGAAGATTAGTGCTTTCACGCCCTCACCAGGGACTTCTTTAGATCTAAAACAGAAAAAAGCAAGCGCCATTTAAATAAATTCTTTAAAATCACTGGCTCAGTGCACGTGATTTCAGTAGTGGTTTTAAAGAGACATACTCATTAAGCCCCTTGCCTTTATCACCTTGCAACTCAAGTATCCATTTTGTTTCAGTACACTCTGTTTTAGATCGTACATTCCCTCCCTGTATGCTTATATTAAAAAGTTTCGACACAGAAAATGTAAAACTATGCATAGTCCCAGCAGTTAAAATGTGCTTAGACAAAGCATTCTTCTTATACATTTCTACCAATGTCATATATATGTTCTCTTGTGCATTCTCTTAAAGTCCTATTTGTGTTTTCTACTTAGAAACTGTCACAAACAGTACATACTGCCAGGTATACTAAATACCTGTTTTTGCAGTTAGCATAAAAATCAAACTTATAAACCCTCATTGTATCAGGATGTACAAATGTGTAGACTCACAAATATATTTACAGAAACTGTGTGACCTACATTGATAAGTCCTCATTGTACCATTTGTACATACATTTCTAGCAAAGGGTTTATAGCACATCATCTTCTTCAAAGAACTATTGTTTTTTAAAACAAAATCTAGGAACTTCACCTAGTAATTCTTTGCATCTTTCATCACACATAAAAAACATGCCACTGTTTTTGAATAATCTCACAAACAGAATGAACATCATTGGAATACATAATACTCATTCTCAGGGCATTTCTTGTGCCTTCACTTCCAGAGAAATATGGTCTTGCTAAGTCACCTCTATGTAGTGATACTTCATCCCATGCTGAGGTTATCTCAGATTCAGAGTAACCTCTAGCAGCAAACTCATTAGTGAGTTCATTAAAAGATGATATCATATTATTGTCATTTACATTCAATCTGGTGTATCTATAAAACTGACCTTTTAAAACATTTCTTGGGATATGCTGAGGATGCATGCTTTGCCTGTGAAGGGTGTGATTCTTTCTACAGGGTTTTTTATAGGCCTTAGTATTTAAATCATCTAATGGCTTAATAATACACACATCCAAGAACTCTACACTTTCAGGGGAGAAATGCAAAGTGAAACTTAAAAATTCAGTAATTTGTTGCAGGTACTCAACAAAATCATGGAGATAGACCCTATCCATACAAAAAACAAAACAAAAAAAAAAAAAAAAAAAAAAAAAAAACATTGTCCACAAAGTGGGCATAGTATGAAATAAATTGCTGAAAGAAATTACTCTCATCAAAAATATAAAGAAGTTCCCAATAGGTGAGTACAACATTTGCATAGCTATTGGCACACATAGTGCCCCTAGCAAAGCCAACCTTTTGAATATAAAATTTGTCATTAAAAACAAATGCATTGTTGCTCAAAATTAAATTTAGTAGTAAGCAAATCAAATAGATATGATCTGTACTATAATCGGAATGCCTAAATAAAAACAATCTCCCAAATTCAACCCCCGTTTCATTTATCACCACGAACAGTGATACAACATCCATCGTAACCAAGAAATGCTCTGCATCTACATTATTTACAGTCCAGTTATAGATAGATGATAAAAACGGCTTCATGTCTCTTAAAAAAGTGTTAACCTTGTCAAAAACTGGATGCAGCTGTTTTTCCACATAGATAGATAACGGCTCAGTGACCCACCCACGCCCAAAGACAATTGGTCTCATTGGTGGTTTTTCAAGGCATTTATGTATTTTGGGAAGACCATAAATCAGGGGAATCACTGAATATTTAACTATAAAATAATCAAACAGTTCTCTATTAATAATTGCAAAAACAAAAATCCATAGTATTCCTCGAAATGTCTGAAAATCCAGTATGCAACCTATACTGGATCAAAAACAAACCAAGCAGAAACTATGCAGTGTGGAGGATATGAAGTTCAGCCCTTGAAATATGTTATGCACCTAGTTTACAAATAAAACCTGAAATGTAAAATAACCTAGTTCATAAATAAAACCTGAAATGTAAAATAACCTAGTTCACAAATAAAAACTGAAATGTAAAATAACCTAGTTCACAAATAAAAACTGAAATGTAAAATATGCACAACAAAATAATAAAATAGTAGTAGTCCACAGTTGAGTTAAAAATGGAATATCCTTTATCGAAACACATAAGCAAGCAATCCTAGTTGAATATAACCTATAGGATATTTCTGAACTTCCCCTACTGCCCTCAAAATTTGCTGTGGGTATTTCTACATTCACCTAAGCAACCAACAACTCAAGCAGATGGGACATCATTTTAAAGTCTTATCCAAAGAATGACACACTTGAGTGCAGCATCCCCTTTATGCTGCACTGTAGTGTCAGCAACCCATCTACCTGGTGAGGGAAGAGAACCCATAGCCTTCTGCATTTAAGTCAATTGTGCTATACATGGAAATTACCCATAAGGCTAATTTAAAGCATAGCTTAGGAACTTTGGAATAGTTCATAGGTTCATAGGTTCATAGGTGTGTACTAGGCTAATAGCCCTGGAGCCTTTACAAGGTTAGCCAATAGGATTACCCTGACATTGTGCCACCTGACCTTAGTTCCCAGTGCCTCTGTTGATAAAGCCACTGGAGTGATCCCTGGGGTGAATTTGTTATTTCCCATCTACTCATCAAGATTTCTCTTGAAGAGGGCCAGTGAGCTGCTCCACTTGACATGTATGGGAAGTCTGTTCCATAGCATGGGCAGTCTCTGGGTTATGAACCTATCCCTCCAACTTGTTCTGTTGATTGTGGTAATGAGACTGAGGTCTCTGGAGTGTGTGGTGCAGAGGAATTAGGATTTCATTAGATGTAGCATTTCTAACAGAGCTGGGTTAGACATGGCTTTGTAAGTCAAGCAGAGATCACCTCTATGTAGGTGATATGAGACAGAAAATAGTTGGAGTTTTTTGAGTTTGCCCATATAGGACAAGTGTTTAAGGCCTAGGATCCTCTTTGTGAGGTACTTTTGCAGCCTCTCCAGTTGTTGCAGGTGTCTAGCGATGTACATGCCAAATGGGACATTGTACTCGATGATTGGCCTAATGAGGGAAGAGTAGAGGGAGACAATGACTTCTTTCTTACTGGATGCAAAACCTTTAGTAATGCAATGTGCCACATAGAAGGACTTTCTGACCACAGTGGCAATGTGATGGTCAAACTAGAGGTTGCTGTCAACCTGTGTTCCCGGATCTCTTATAATGCCTTCTGTGTTCAGTGGACTACTATTGATATGATAATTCATGGGGACCGTGTTTTTCCCAAAGGGGATGATGACACATTTTTTGGCATTGAGCTTAAGGCCATGGTTCTGACACTAGTCGTTGGTCTCAGTGAGGCCTTTCTGCAGGATGCCAACATCATTTGGGGAGTTCATTATGGCTCTCAACTTGCAATCATATGCAATCTTTGTCAGCCAGAGTCCCTTCATGTTGGCCTGGAATTCAGAGAAGTAGATACCAAACAGGAGAAGACCCAGGACCAAACCCTGTGGGACTTGTCAAAGGAAAAACAACTTCAAAATGATCAACACACAGCAGGTTCAGGTTAAGGCACTTTAATCTTGCAGCAAGGAGTCAAAATGTGCTAATACAGAGTTTGTCTAACTAGAATCAGGAAGTGAAGCTATTCTTATACATTTCTTACAAGGCATTGCCTACTAAGCTGACGTAATAAATCACAAATTCTTTCAATATTATTTCATAGCAGCTGTTTGTCCATGATTTTCTGCTGGCATATCAAGTTTACAAAAAAACTTCCTAAGAAAAACAACGTGGCCTTGATGACCACCAGTCAGATATGACTTTTCACTATGCAATGTTACCATTCAAGGTACTATGGCTAATTTGAGCACAAAGCAAGTACAGATTATAGTTCATTTCTTCAAGCAGTCTTTGTTTGATGTATCTTTTCTTTTCCGCAGCTGTGCATGTATTCATAACACGGACAGAGCTGATTGTTCATATTCAATAACATTATAGAAAACAGTATTGTTCTATTCATTCACTATTCATTCATTTTCCTGACCTAGCAGATGATCACCTGCTTCTCAGTAAATTTCCAAAAGGCATAAACATGAATTTTGCTGTGCTAGCAAATACTAGGTCAGAGAGCATCTTGCAATTTCAGAAAGCATACTGCAGTTTGAAAAGCATCTTGTAATTCCATACAGAATTAAGCTGTACATAAAATAGAATGAAATGTGTTAACCTTTTTAGCTTCTAATAAGCACTAGACATATACATTAATACATATTTTTCTAACATTTCCCCCCTGTTAATACTTTTTATTCTATTTTCAAAAGCATAAACAGTTGCTTCTTCTCCTAACCTCTTTCTGTTCAGAATTTGCAGTTAAGAGAGTCATTCAGTTTAAACTTATGAAAGTGTTTCATTTTTCAACAGTTCTTCAATTTTAGTACTTTGATACAAAGTCTCAGACACTGACATGTCTATAAAATCTTTGATTAATCTTTTCATGCAGGGAATACCACAACAAACACACACTCCTAATAGGAGTAATCCCACACAAATCGCAATCAGGATGTTCATTAGGATGCTACCCCACCCCCCAAACAAACTCTGGAAAAAATCCATCAGTGGGTTTGGGCCTGGTTTGGTCATGGCTGACACTTGCTGAATCACCTCAAGATGGTCATTTATCTCATGCTGGTTGTCAGGAATATACGAACAGCACTCCTCTTTTATTAAAGCACACATACCACCTTTCGCTGCTAGGGTGAAGTCGAGAGCCATGCGGTTTTGAAGCACCACAGTTCTCATAGTGTTCAGTTATCAGTCACTAATTCGAGAGCAGAAAAAGTTGCATTGCTCATTACTTCGAAAAGTTTGGACAGTTTTCTCAGCTCCCAAATCGATTTCACTGCACCATATGCAGGGGCTATACCTGCCAATGATATAATAGTGTCACTCAAGTCTGTGTGTGTCAGTTTATCTTTATTTTTCATGGAGTTATGGTTTCTCCAGCCTGCTTCGATTCATCCCATTGGATTCTCAGGTCTCTTGATTGGATTCTCAGGTTTCTTGGTGACTTCTCTGACATTTCAAAGTCTTCCCTGAGGCAAAACTGCAGTGTGTCATATGGCCGGAACCAGGTAACCCAAAAAACAACTGCCGGACCAATTCTCAGGTAACCATTTGTATGCCTTTTCCCACACACAAAATAACAATTCTCTACTTTAGTATTAATATATACTTGCCCTGCATGAAACATTTTCTTATCAATGATTGATAGTTGTTTAAAAAGAACAGGATTATGTTGCACTTCATCAACCGTTTTGTGCATAAGTTCAAAATATGAGTCATAGTTTGCATCACAAATATAACCTGTATTATTAGCTTTGATATAACATTTGTATGGAACAGTCACATTACAATTGCTCCAACCCATCTGTACAGTATAATTTTTGTATAAACATACAATAGTAACAGGCAGGTACAATGCTATTTTGTCTTGTGATTTCACAGTTGTAGTATCAAAAATCAAATTTTCCCAGGTCTTATTGACCCCTAGGGGGACAGCACTCATTAATAATCCCCCATATGCTGTTGGTATAGCTGTGCAAATCCAGCAATTCGACATATTAAAAGTTTCAGCATACACATATTTAATTGCTTGGTAAGTGTTAAAGTTCGGATGCCAGTCTATAAGTAACGAATCTCATTTATTCAGTTCAGCTCGTGTAGCTGGAAAAAGGAAAGGCCACAACAAAAAGATTAATGTTAGTATGGCTAACAGAATGATCATGCAATACTTCTGAAGTTGTTCAGCATTTCTATTTGTTCCGTTTCAGGTCATTTTGTTCTTGTGTAAGAGTAACAAGTTTTTTGTCCAGTTCAAAGTTTGTAACCAATTTACAGTGTGTCAGATGAATCCAGGATACTTGCTCTGTGATCTTGACTGCAGTGGGTGTTGACAGTAGCACTTGGTATGGCCCTTCCCACTTTGGTGTGGTCCAATTCTTCTTCTTGATAACTTTCACCCAGACCCACGTGCCGGCTGCTTCCGATGGTCTGGTTTGTTCTTTATCTGAAACAGAATTTAACTACAAAAGTTATTTATTACTTAAAAGTCATCTCATATATTCTGCAAGTGAACTGTTTGCCTCCTGGTCTGCAGGCATGAGAGGTTTTCACTGAGGTATATAATAAGCCCTCCCAAACAGTATTTCAAAAGGAGTTAACCCCTTTGCATTTGGAACAGTTCTCATGCTCAACAGTGCCAGAGGCAGGCAGTGCACCCAGTTCTTTTGCATCCCACTAATCAATTTCCTAAGTTTATTTTTCAAAACCCCATTATGCCTCTCTACTAATCCTGCGGATTGGGGGTGGTATGCACAATGGTTCTTTAAGGAAATTCCGAAATATCGGCTCATCTGTTGTAGAGTCTGATTTACAAAGTGTGTGCCATTGTCACTGTAGATCTTTTCTGGTATACCAAATCTAGGAATAATTTCTTTAACAAGGACTTTTGCAACAGTAGCTGCATCTGGATTTTTGGTCAGAAAAGCTTCCACCCATTTGGAAAACATATCTATAATGACAAGACAATATTTCTTATTTTCACATTTGTTTAGTTCTATGAAATCCATACAGATAGTATGGAATGGGTACGGTGGTGTTGGGAAACTCCCTTGCTTAGGCTTCACTGCCCCTTGTGCATGATGCTTGTTACAAACATGGCATGCTGCACAAAACGTTTTTGTGTAGTCTGTAAATCCATATGCAGTGAACACTCGGTTCACTAACTGTACCATCCCCCCTGTTGAGACATGGCACTGCCCATGGCTCAACAAAGCTGCATATCTAAGCAAGTTAGACGGCAAAATTGGTTTTCCTTCTTTGGAGATGTACAGCCCTTTCTCAAGAATTGCTCCTCTTTTTATCTATTTCTGTTTTTCTATTTTCATAGTAAGTGTTTGCATTGTTTTCAACATTTCTAAATCCAAAATCTCAGTAGGTTGTAATTCCTCACGCAAAAGAAATACTTCAGAAGCTGAAACTGCCTGCTTTGCAGCTGTATCAGCTCTCGCATTACCTTTTGAAATCCTATCCTGTTGCTTGGTATGAGCTACACATTTACAAATAGCTACTTTCTGAGGTAAGTGAATTGATTCTAACAAATCTAAAATAAATTGTGCATGATTAATCGGTTTACCAGTAGATGTTATCATTCCTCTGTTTTTCCACTGTTGTGCAAAAACATGTACAGTAGAAAAAGCATACTGGCTGTCAGTAAAAATGTTCACACATTTACCCTTTGCCAAGGTACATGCCCTTGTCAAGGCAATCAATTCTGCTGCTTGTGCAGATAAGTTGTGTGGTAAAGACTTTACTTCTAAAATCTCTGTATCAGAAACTACTGCATACCCCACTAGGTTCTGTCCTGTAGGACCCCTTCTGCATGAGCCGTCCACGTAATATATAGTGGAGCAGACTCCAAGACATAGTTTGGAATCCAACTCCGACAGAAATTAGTTGTGCCCAGGAAGGACATCATTTCCTTCTTGGTAGTCGGTTTGGGTGCTTGTAAAATTGCTATTTTCCTATCTTCATCTAATGTTCTGCCTTCTTTGCATATTACATATCCCATGTATTTAACCTGCTTTCTCCAAAGCAGCAATTTGTTTTTGTTTACTTTATATCCTTGAGTGGCTAGAAATTGTAGTAATGCTATGGTATCTTCTCTGCATTCTTGCTGGGTGGGGGCTGCCAACAGGATGTCGTCTACAAAAAGTAAAATTTGGCTGCCTCTTGGTGGGCTAAATCCAGCCAAGTTGCTTGCCATCTCTTGTGCAAATATTGTTGGGCTTTTACAATACCCCTGTGGTAGTCACATGTATGTATACCTTTTCCCCTGAAATGTGAATGCAAACCAATGTTGGCTGTCAGGGTGTATCGGTATTGAAAAGAATGCATTGCTCATATCTACCATAGAAAAATACTTCTGTTGAGGCTTCAAATCATTCAATAGGGTGTGTGGATCTGGCACCGTAGGTGCTCTAGGTATTACTGCATCATTTACAGCTTGTAAATCTTGGACCATACGCCATTCTCCGTTTGCTTTCCTGACAGGAAATAAGGGTGTGTTACATTGTGAATCGGGAGATTCTACCAGTACACCTTCCTTAAGTAAAGCTGCTATTATAGGTTTGATTCCTACTTCTGCATACTTTATTAATGGATACTGTCTCTTTTGAGGTCTAAATGCTGATTTTGGTGTAATAGTAACTGGTCCTGCTGTACGAATTAGTCCTACATCTGATTTTCCTGTTGACCAGAGAGTTTCTGGTATGCTCCGTAAGGCATTTTCTTCCTCTTCTAGTAAGAGTGCTAATCAGCTGTCCTCGCTAGACTGCAAGTGTACAGCTGGGTGTGTCTGCATTATCCAATTTAACTTTGGCTTCTGTACTCCCTGTTCTGACAATTCTAGCTCTGTTTGTTTTTCCCACTTTGTGACTTTTTCTCCAAGGTCTGCCTTTTTCACATTCTTGTCCTTAGTTAAACTAACATGTGGTAATCGATTAGTTTTATAGAGTGCAAAGAATTCCTGGAGCAATGAACAGCTAACCATACTGTTCCTTTCTGTGTCCCAGTACAGATTACATAATAATAATCTGTTTGCATGGTTTTTAAACAGTTCTTGCTCATATTCCTTATCAGGTCTTGGTGTGCTACAATAATACAGACTACAGTGCAAAAAATGCTGTTTATTAGTGTCAAGGGAGGGGGACTTACTGATGGTTATGTTCATCAGTTCTTCGGTTACTGCCCCTGGACCAGTCATGACTAAGTCCTGGCTGTACCAATAAAACATTTCACCCTCCGCTCGCACCACAAAAGTATCCATTTGTCACTGTGCTTCCATACACTGCATAGTCGGAACTACTGCTATGCCAAATATCTGCATAAGATCTCTGCCCAAAAGGTTTACTGGGCATTTTGCAGAAACAACAATTTTGCTTTTCTGGGTCATCCCTGAAATAGGGTCAGTTATTGCTATGTTATGGGAGAGTGGCTCCCGATACAGCTGTCCATTAGCTGCTTTTACTAATATGTAATCAAGTGATTCTGAATTTTCTGGTAGTTTGGAAGGATGTATCAGGGTTCGTGAAGCCCCTGAGTCACACAGGAATTTAACTTCCCTCCCCTCTACCAGAAGTGTAACTTCCAGTTTCGTATCTGCTAAATAGTGCTCTAGGCTCAATAATGCTAAGTCCAAAATTTCACTTTCTTCACCATCAGTGATTTCTTGCACTTCCTCTATTTCTTCTATCACATTTGCATTTGTCTTTTCTCGGTTACTCCCTTCTAGTGATTCTTGACTATCATATAGTCAGTCCTCACCCTCCTTATCTTCCATGGCTACCTTCTTGTTTTGTTTGCAATCCCTTGCTAAATATCCCTTCTTTCCGCACTTAAAGCATTCACCCCTTTTCTTTCTTTCTTCAAAATCTACTGATGGTTTATCAGATTGTTTGTTTCCCTGGGCATTTTTCTTGCCCTTTTTTCTGGACTGTACTACATAAACTTCTGCTCCATCTACTACAGAAAATACTTGGGCTTTCTTTTTCTTTTTACTGTTAAAATGCCTTTCGGCATGTCTAGCATATTCAAGTAGTGACTGTAATCTACTCGTGTGATGGTCTACCATGTGCTTTATAATAAAGCTGCTTATAGACAAAATACTGCCTTTCAAAAATGCATTCTTTAGTTGCTGCTCATATGGGGAATCATATGTTTGGTCTTCAGGTACCTGCATTCCACAATGGTTATTAAAACACTCTAATAATCTAGCATAATATCTGTCAACAGTTTTACCTTTTTGTTGAATGCATTGATTAATGCAAGTCCAGTCTGCCCTAGGCTTCCACTTCTCAGAGATTCGGTCTGTTAGACCTTTCACTCTGTTATCCAGTACTGCGTTGCTATGTGGGAGTGGCTTGTATTCTGCGTCACAGGGATTCCAGTTGCCACTGATCATGTGCCAATCTGGACCTACGATTTGTCTAACTACTTTTTCTACTTCTTCTCCATTTAAATGATAACTTAACCTCATGCCCTGTAAGTCTTCTAAGAATTTTCTAAAATTAACGTTTGGATGGGGAATTCCCTCTGTGGCTTTCCGGATGTCTTCCGGTGTCCACGGTCTATATACTAGGAGAGTCGGGTCCTGTCTTGCCTGTCCTGCCTGAGGATTTGGTACTTCTATGAGTGGACATATCTCTTCTTCACTCATAGCTCGTGAATTTTTGTTTTTTTCATATAACTCAGTATCCCCTCAAGTTATGTGTTCAAGACCTAGTTTCGATGGGATCTCTAACATACGATCTTGGCTTTGCAGTGGCAGCCGGGTATAGCGGAGGTGGACCAGGTTGTCCACTCGCTTCATATTCTGGTGCGGGAAGTGGAGGGGGTGGAGGGGCTGATGCTATTACCAAATTATTGTCTTCTTTATCTAAAAACATAGCTTTTGAATTATTACTTTTTTGTTCTCTACGGTTTGCTTCCTCAATCCACTTGTGTGCCTGAGGAATACCCAATTGACGTTGCTTTTTTACCTGACCTTTTGTGTCGGTTTTAAGTTGTTTGATAAGTTTAATAAGTGAGGATTTTTCTAATTTGCCATTAAATTCATATTTATTAACCCATTTTGTATAGTATCTAACATTGTCGGTACGCTGTAATTGCATATATTTTGCATCTTCGGTTAGCGGTGGGTCTTGGAAACATTTTGTGCACTTATTACCCATTTTGTTCTGACTGTTAAAAATGTTACGTAACCCTTCTTATTTTCACATGGTACCATGATTTTCTATTTCACAGTTTATCTAGAATAGCTGTCTTACCTATTCTGTTTCCCTGATCTATGACAAGACTGCAATCTTTCTGTCCCTGACTTGTACAAAACAAATCTCCTGACAGATGATTCAAATCTAGTCCCTGATCTAAAACAGAAAAAAGGTAAATCTCGCCTTACCTGAGCCTCAGTGATTGACCGTCTCTGGTTCGTATGCTAACTCGTCCTCCAGTCGCAGATCAGAAAAGTGGCTGGCCTCTTTTGAATGACAATTCAGTCGGAGGTCTTTCAAAGCAGAAGAACCGATGTGGTTTCTTCCCCGTACGGTTTCATGCCACCTGGCCCATCTGACCTGAGGAGAAGTGAGAGTTTCCGGTCCGGAGGACCAATCTGTCAAAGGAAAAACAACTTCAAAATGATCAACACACGGCAGGTTCAGGCTAAGGCACTTTAATCTTGCAGCAAGGAGACAAAAACATGCTAATACAGAGTTTGTCTAACTAGAATCAGGAAGTGAAGCTATTCTTATACATTTCTTACAAGGCATTGCCTACTAAGCTGATGTAATAAATCACAAGTTCTTTCAATATTATTTCATAGCAGCTGTTTGTTCATGATTTTCTGCTGGCATATCAAGTTTACAAAAAAACTTCCTAAGAAAAACAATGTGGCCTTGATGACCACCGGTCAGATATGACTTCTCACTATGCAATGTTACCATTCAAGGTACTATGGCTAATTTGAGCACAAAGCAAGTACAGATTATAGTTCATTTCTTCAAGCAGTCTTTGTTTGATGTATCTTTTCTTTTCCGCAGCTGTGCATGTTCTCATAACACGAACAGAGCTGATTGTTCATATTCAATCACATTATAAAAAACAGTATTGTTCTATTCATTCACTATTCATTAATTTTCCTGACCTAGCAGATAATCACCTGCTTCTCAGTAAATTTCCAAAAGGCATAAATATGAATTTTGCTGTGCTAGCAAATATTAGGTCAGAGAGCATCTTGCAATTTCAGAAAGCATACTGTAGTTTGAAAAGCATCTTGTAATTCCATACAGAATTAAGCTGTACATAAAATAGAATGAAATGTGTTAACCTTTTTAGCTTCTAATAAGCACTAGACATATACATTAATACATATTTTTCTAACAGACTCCACAAGTGACTGGTTGGCAGTCTGACTTGGAGTCTGCTACTTTCACAATGTGGGTTCTATCTGTAAGCCAGTTTGCAACCCACCTAGTGATATAAGGGTTGATGCCTAGCTTAGTGAGTTTTTCTAGGATTCCTGAGTGGGGAATGGTATCAAAGGCCTTGGCCAGATCAAGGTAGACTGTATGAACCACCTTGCCTTCATCCACAGCTCTGGTGATTCACTCAGAGAAGTCAACCAGGTTGACCAGGCATGATCTACCCTTCACAAAACCAAACTGTGTGGGATTCAGAGTTTGGAGATTCCCTATATCCTTGTTTATTAGGTCGATGCTGATATCAGACTCATAAGGCTAATGGCGCGATAGTTCCCAGGGTCTGTAGCCCCTCCTCCTTTGTGGGGAGGGATGACTGTAGCAGTGTGCTATTCAGTAGGGACAAAGCCTAAGTTGAGGCTGCGATTGAACAGGGCATACAGGTGAAGTGCCAGTTCATTCTGTAGTTCATGTAGAACACAGCCAGGGATATTGTCAGGTACCACAGAAGTTGTATTCTTGGCCTTGGACAGTGCTGTTTTAACCTGTGCAGCAGTAATACTGAGTGCCTGGCAATCTACTGGTATTTTGATTGGTCCTTTGGTGGAGGAGATAGGGGTAAAGTTTGCACTGAATCTGTCAGCCAGTATATTGGCAATATATGTTGGTTCGGTATAGGAGGTGCCATTGTGCAATAGCTCCAAGCAAATCTGGGTATTGCCATGGAGATTTTTTATATAACATTAGAAGGCCTTGTGGTTGTCTTTACTATCTGCTGCAATTCTGTTTTCATAGCTAGCTTTAGAGGATTTGATGAGGGATCTCAACTTTTTGTTGAGGCTGATAAGGAAGTTTTTCCAGTCTTGGGACTTCACCTTATTTTGCATCAGTTTCCTCCTTCTGTTGTAGAGTTTGTTTATGGCAGGAGACCACCAGATTGGCTTCCTTTTTTTGGAGGAGAGCGCCATGGTTCTATTGGGTATAGCGAGATCCATGCATTTGTGTATGTTTTCGTACAGGGCATTAGTGTATGATTCGGCAGTCATGCAGCTGTTCTCCAATTACATGGGTGCTGTGAAGTTAGCCACATCTGTTTTTTGGAGCCCAAAGTTAGCTTTGGAGATGTTTTTCATGGTGGCTACCTTTGCAGGGGGGCTGGGAAGGATGTGTATTTCTATGGTGATTAGTTTCTGGTCGGATCTAAACAGGGAGGAGTTAACAATTGGTATAGAGCAATGGTCGCCCATGTTAGTAATGACCAGGTCAAGGATGTTGCTACCTCTAGTGAGGGTAAGAATGAGCTTGTCCAGAGCATTGTAATTAATGAATTCCAGGAAATGGGCAAGTGTATTGGTAAACGAGTAGTTTTCCCAGTTAATGCAGGGGTAGTTGAAGTTGCCCAGTATCAAAGTGATAGGTTCCAGCCTAATATTCTCCAGGGTGCTTAGGAACATGGAGTGTGAGTCCTGGGACATGGTTGGGGGACCTATAGCAGGCTACGACCTGAATCACAGTCTTATTCATTGTTAGCTGTACCTAAAGTATCTCTGAAGCGTTACGTTGGGCTACCAGTCCGGAGGTGTGCATATCATTTTTGACTATGGAAACATCATCACTTTTGGAGCTTCCTTCCAAGTTCTGGGGCCAAAAGGTGTGGAATGAGTTATTGCCTGGTAGTGCAGGGGAGCTTTCTGCTACCTTGAACCAGGTCTCTGTTACAGCACAAATGTCGATGTTCTCCATTTTAAAGAGTGCTCTGAATGAGTGCATTTTGAGATTTAGTGATTTAAGTGATTCATTCACAGCTAATGTTATTTCTTGTTTATTGCTCTGTTTATTTTTAGTGCAGCGTGTTGAAGTGTTAAACGTTCTAGTTAGAAGAGAACAAAGATGTGTCTCTTAGTGACTCAAAGGATTTTTAAGCTAATTACCTGTGAACAGAGGGAAGAGTTAAAGACCAGTATTCACATTTAAAATAAAAGACATTCCAAAGTTTTTAACTGAAACTGATTGCTACAGCCTTTGCCAAAGAACAGACTACCATGTAGGAAAAATGTTTTCACCCACCCATCCTTTTCCCTGTTGTGTTTTTAAATGCAGTGGCTCCAGTGTTCTTAAATCCAGTGGCTCTCAGGTTTTCCACTATCTATGTTAGTTTGACCACAGAATTCCCCTCCATTCATTTTTATTTGCTCTTTTTGGGAAGTAGAAAAGCATCATTTTATGGAGGTACTTCTCTGAAACTGATTAATTAATTTACATTTTGATCATATTCCATAGATCCATAATATTGAGTAGCCGCAGTTAACTACAAATGGAAGCAATTATCCTCAGACAAAATCTCACTCAAAATTAATCTCCCTTACTACTGTAATTAGGCTGGCTACATACTGTGTGCCCTATACTTTCACTGTTCTTCAGTGATATTTAGGTGTAAAACCTTAATTGATTCTATTAGATGTAATCTGTGCTATTAACCCCTCCCCCAAAATAAGACACTACCTATCACCACTGAGGTCCAGTCTGCTTTAGGCTCATCCTTAACCAGCCTACTAGCAGTCAGTTTTCTGAGGCTTTGTTTCTACTGCCTTATGTTTACTGACAATGTACTTTTTCTAACGTATGCTAGACCGACCAGTGACAGATGTCCATATTTATCTAAACTGGAGGCAAATCTCTCCATCTGTCCTACTGTCAATAATCTGCCCCATCAGTACTGGATTACCACATTACCAAAATATTACTTCTACACATGCTGAGGTAGTAATCTTTGCCTAAGCCTCGCAAACCTACTAGGCATCCTAGTAGCTTAAATCAGCCATGTGGTACAAATACTAACACCCACCCCTGCTGTTACTGGGAGTCATCTGTGCCACAAGCCTGTATCCTTAAGGTCCAATAAGCCTCTAGCACATCCCAGAAATGTCTTAGTCATTGATGACTCCAATGTAAGACCTACAGACATAACACTTACAAAGTTATCAAAGGATAAGTAACATTTAGTTATTTATCTGGCACAAGGATTATACATGCATCTAAGGCCCTTAAGTACCTGTACCACCCCAGATACAGTTATGACCCTGTAATTGTCTCTATGAGTACACATTATCTAAGTTGTTTCACTGTGTGGGAGATGCAGAGAGAGAGAGAGATTATCTAGCTAAAATAAAAGCAAAACAGAATTTCCTCACTCACTTTACTCCCTGGTCATCATAAAAAAAGCCTTCCATTGAGAATATAAAACAGTAAAATGCAAATCTTTTAAACAGAATAATTAAAACAAATATCATTATAAATATGATTAATTAATTAATTAATTAAGAAACACTTTCCAACTACACATCTTACTTAAACCATGAAAAATAATGTACTGAATTTCAAAATAAAAATATGTTCTTTATATTGCAATTTCATTTTCAAAAGTGTCTCATTATACTTTTTAATCATTATTTTTTTCCAAAACAGATACTTTCAGATCACTCCAAGTATTTATATGGTACTGACTATGAAGAGAATTTTATGGACTTTCTTTAACATTATTGTATATATATATATATATATATATATATATATATATATATATATATATATATCTCAGATGCTCTTCTATTCTAATGACACATATTCTCATAGTTTCCGGTATATAAAACAAATTACAAGGGCAATGAATAGCATATAACACTGCACAGCTAGTGCAGTAATATGTCCTTTGTATATCAAATGTAATATTATTAATGTCATCATATATTTAACAAATAGGAGGACACACACCACAACTATTATAGTTCTACCATATTCATATATTCTTATAAAGAGGTAGTAGATAAGAGAAGTTTTCCATGCATAGTATACTCAGCCAAATTTTTATTTTATTAAGAGTAAATAAAGGGGAATTTTTCAAATAAGTATTTAGCATATAATCCATGTGGGAAATACCCCAAATCCTATGTAAAGCTGAAGCTATTTCCTCAGAAAGAAAAGTTACTACCTGCTTCTTATCTGTCATATGCGCTCTGAAGTTATTCCCATTAAACAAATAAACAGTTTTACAAAGAGTTAATAAGTAAAATTTGGCAGTTAAATCATTTTGAGCATATCATCACCTCAAAAAATCCATTATTACAATAGATTCCTTTAAGAAATCTTCTGTATAATACTATAACTTTTAACTCTAAAAAGTCACATTTAGAAAAGAACTACATCAAAAGTTCTGGATAAAAAACTAGAACTATGAATATAATTAAGTGAAGTTAAGTTTACAATGTAATTTAGTGACAGAGTAATTTACAATTACAATTTATCACGGTACTGTATTAAATTAGTCAGGGACACACAGATTTAATGAAATAATTGAGATAAAGTGGAAATCATAAATGAACACATGATGTCAGTTTTCTAGCCCCCTTCTAGGAAAACAGCACTGAGAAAAGCAAAACGTGTTCTAAGCAAATTCAGCAATGTATATTTCTGGTTTGATGCAATAACACCAATAGAAAAAAATTAGATCTGAATGATTTGACTTGCACTATAACTTTCAACATATTTGTTCAAGAATTCTGGACAAAGTCAAAAATACTGGGGGAGGGCAATATCAGGGACAATTTTTAAATATTAGTGTACTCACTTAAAAATTAAGAGAACAGCGGGTTTTGCATAAAGTTGCATTTTTGAACAATAACATAAAACTCAAATGACTAGCTATAATGACTGACTGTAATTATGAGTAATTTTCCAGAAAATCAAAACTTTTCTGATGGACATGTCAATTATATAAAGCAAAATCAGGGTATTCTGTGAAAATGGGAACAGATGAGAGGAATGGGTAGCGCTCAAAAGGGAATGTCTAGTCACAGTGACCATTTTCAGAACTTGAATACAATTTTAGGGATGTGGGCTTTAAATGATGCAGTTATAATTTACTGAATGCTATTATAATAGTCTATGAACACGTTTCAGCAGAAAACATTAAGAGTTTGTAGTTTTAATCGCTGAAATAATTAAAACTACATATGAATAAATTATTTTGCTAATACTTCATAATTTTCAGACCATTTAGTATGTTTTGACATTACCATAACATACATAGTACCAGTAAGCAAAATAATTAAAGAAAACACAGCCAGTCAATATTCCATCTTCAAAGTATAGACCATTATATTAACTCATTCTGATAGAAAAATGGTCAAAATGTGGAACATTTACTTATAACTAGGACAAGAGCTTACAGCATGGTTAAAAGTGTAATCAAAGTTTTTTTTATGCCCACTCTCCCATTGTTTACCAGAATATGTACTTGAATGCAGCACAGTATTTTCCTTTTTCATTTCTGGGAAGTGTGTTATACCAAATATCCTGTTCTTCAACCATTAGAAACTCTCAGGAGAAAATATTCTCAAGTTGCTTAAGTACAAGACCTCAGGTGGGGATCAAAGTGCATTTGTGAACAACATGTATAAAACTCAAATGACTAGCTGTAATGACAACCCCCTCTTTCTAAAAAAAAGAAAATGCACAATTAAACGCAGACAATATCAAGCCATCGAGCAGTACAGGTGAGAGCAGGCTTGCAACATTATGAAAACAATATCATCCATTAAACCAAGCAAAATAATTAAAAGAACTACAACCATAGCCAACCTTCAATCTTCAAACTGTGAAATCTTGCATAATGAGATACAGGTGGGTAAAATGTTAACACAGATACTAACAACAGAAGATAAGGAAGTACACACCATGGATAAAATATTAAATGTATACCTACAAAACATGCTTTGATACTGACAGTCTCTTTTTTCTTGCCAGGACAGTCATTTGGTTGCAATGCAACATTGTCCTCTTACACTGATTGTGAGGAAAAAAAGGTTATTCAGCAGTTGTGCTTTATTGTGTTACAACTCACCCAGATCTTGAAATATTAGAGGCTTGAGAGTAACTTGGAAAAGACCAGCCCCCCCCCCAAAAAAAAATAAATAAATAAGTGAATAAATAAAAGCTAATTATTCTCATATTCTCTTCTAGCATCTCTAGTTACAAATTCTCATTGGCAAACAAGTTTAGCCTTTCACCCCATGTTAGTTATTACTTCATTCTATCCATTACATTGCTAATACTTAGAGCTTTCTTGATACAAGCACGCACACACACACACACACACACACACACACACACACACACACACACACACACACACACACACACAATAATTACAGCCATCTATATGACAATGCATCTTGCCTATTTGATTGAGATTAAGCTT
The DNA here is from genome assembly GCF_019279795.1 of Protopterus annectens. Classification (NCBI taxonomy): domain Eukaryota; kingdom Metazoa; phylum Chordata; order Ceratodontiformes; family Protopteridae; genus Protopterus; species Protopterus annectens. The sequence continues at coordinate 1,177,402,240 of NC_056732.1, forward strand.
GTTTGTGTCTTTCGGCTTTTCCCAGTTAGGGGTTGCCACAGCGGAACTCCGGTCGGCTAATGATTGGCAGTAGTGTTTTACATGCTGGCTTGCCAGGCCTAATGCACAACCTTCAACGAAGGAACACCCATTCACGCATGTCGCCACACAGAAGACGCTCTGAGAATTGAACGGGCAACGTCTAACTGTGAGGCGACAACACTACCGCAGCACCACCACCATGCATGCTTTTGATTGAGATCAAGTATATGAACAAATTCATAAGAAATCACTCAAAAATGCATTTTAGCTCGCTGACGTTAGAACCATACAGTGCAACTGCCCTCTGCCTTCTCAACTTCATAGTTAAAGAATCAAAAACAAAAATACAAAATAAGAAATACCTTTTAATTATTTATCTTATATTAGAAAATTAATAGAATAGCATGTTTTGCATTAACAACCATTTTCTGAAGGATGCAAAGTCTGAAATTTCTATGCCTATCATTATGTAATGGCAGCAATATGCAACAGCTTGTTATAAAGCTGCAAATGTTACAAGGAACACATCAAAATATCTCTCAATTTCTTTGCTCAAGAATTCTGGACAAAGTTGAAAATAATGGAGACAAATTTTAAATAGTAAAATAAATTTGCTAAACAGACACACCCACTGTGCAAAGTTACCATTTTTAGGGTTGACCTGATTAAGATACTTGCTCAATTTCATACAATAGGCAAACAGAGGCAAATTGATTCAAACCCTTTAACATAAGCAATTCATTAACATAAGTGAAACACAACTCAAAATTACTTAAAACATTAATTGACAAATAAGTGTTGCATTGACATACATTTTCCAAACAATAAATACTACAAAACTGTAATGACCGGAATTACTGACTGACAGTAATTCTCAGTGATTTACCAGAAAAAAGAACTCAATGAGGGAAGAGCAAAAATATGAGCAAAGTCGGTGATGTTCTGCCGAACCAAAGACAGATGTGAGTAGACTATACTTAAAAAGTTAACCGACCAACAGGTTTTGCATCAGCATGCATTTTCTAAACATCTAAACAACAAAAACTATGAAACTTAAATGAATGGCATTATTGGCTGACTGACTGACTGACTGACTACAAACCTTAATGATTTTAAGCATCACTGATTTATCAGACAATTGAAGGCATTAGTGCAGGTGGGGCAGTTAGTCCAGAGGTGTAAAGCTTTAAGCTCTTAGTGAGTTGTTTACTATAGCCAAAGGGACAGGGTCTGAGTCTTTGTACAGCTACTCACCTACTTTTGACTTTGAGCAGGTCAATTAACCAAGAGTGTGCTTCTAGTTTGCCCCTTTACCTGGTTTAAAAAATAAAAAAAAATGATAGAGAACAAGTATGAGGCTAAATAATCATGTGCAATTTCTGAACAGTGTAGGCAAAGACAGATCATGGTCTAATGGAGTTATAGGCAAGGTAATGGACTAGGCCCCTCACAGCTATACCAATGATGCCTCTCCCCAATTATCATAAGACTATTCAAACATGTCAGTATGCATACTATTTTATTCTTTACTTTTGCAGTGATTACAGAGATCTGGATTTAATTTAAATCTTTTGTTAAAAAAATTACAACAAAACACTCTCAGATAAAAAACAGACAGCATGATTAACAGAAAACGTCTCTTCCTTTGAAACACATATTCACTGAAAATGCATCTGCCAACACTTTGAACTGCAATAGTCATTCTGGGATTCATAGTCAAATGGTATGTAGTGAAACACTAATTAGTGGCTACATGAAGGGTGCAGGAATTCAAAAGACAAATATGTAATGCATTTGCTAACAGTAAGGGATAGTCAACTGGACACAGAACTCCCTTTTCAGGAGCTGCCTAGGAGCACTCTTTGGTGAAGTGACCAGAATGGAATCACACTAGGCAAATGAAGACTGAGGGAATGAAATGTCACACTACATATATGAAGCAATACAGTAAAAGCTCATGGTCTTACTCATCTGCACTAAATACCAAACAAACTTTATTTATTGTCTTTTGTTTATTGGTAAAGTCTAACAGGGCACAAAGCCCATTTTCTGCAGAGGACCAGGAAGAAAAGCTCCTGATGTTGTGCATCACAGTGCATTTCACACCCATGGGCCTGTGAAGAACAAGTTAAACTAAAAATGCATTCATAATTAATATTTTAAAATTAAACTCACAGACTTCAATCTGTCCAGTTTATTCACAGCTAAATGATAAATGCTCTGTCAACAGTCAGCAAAACAAGGAAACCAAAGATCGTACCCAAAGAAAAGGATGCATATGATCAAGCTCCTGTTTACTGCAATCAGTTCCTTTTTTACACCATAATTACTCTGGGATGCAGGACACACACATATACATGCACACACACACACACACACACACACACACACACACACACACACACACACACACTCTCTCTCACACACACACACACACACACACACACACACACACACACACACACACACACACACACACACACACACACACAGCCATAAGTTATAGCCCCTTTGTAGCTCTGATCTTAGTTATAGTATGCTTGAATGAACAAGTACATGAATATAAACCATGAGATGTATTTCAGATCACTGTTGTGAGAACTATACAGTAAATCCCATTGTACCCCGTGCCCCCACAACTTCTTCTTAGCTCAAGAATCAATGACAAAAATCCAAAAATCAGGAACATACTTTAAAATTTTCTCTTACATACTTAGAAAGTTGCACTAGTGAGCATTTTCTGAAGGACGCAAAGTCTAAAACTCATGTTTGCCATTATTTAGTGACTGCAATCTATAGCAATTTGCCAGGAAACCACATATTTTATAAGAAACAGACTAAAATAATTGTTCAACAATTCTGGACAAAGTAAAAAACAATGAAGAGGAGGAGCCATAGGCTCCAAAAAGGACTATTTTAAAATACTACTTTTTATCTATTTGCTAGCCAAGTAAACCCACTGGAGAAACAGACCCTTTTCAGGGCTGATGCAGGAGTACTGCCTGAGTGATTTATTCACAGTAGGACTATGGAGGTTTGGGGACTTCACCTACTCTTCTGACTACAGGAAACAGTTCAATAGCAGCTCAGAGCCTTAACTAAAATACAACTCTATTTCAATTAAAAAGTTAGCAGGGCAACAACAAATGATGTTGCATAGACATGCATTTTCTGAACAATGAAAGCTATTAGATTCTAATGACTAACAATGACTAACTAATCCTCAGTGATTTACCAAAGAAGAAGTCAATGTGAGTCTGTCAGTTGTCATGAAGTAGTATGGATCTCAGTTTGTAATGAGCTGCCTTGTGTAGTTAAGTGTACATGTTTGATTCTTTCTACCTCTGTTTGCCTACTGTGTGATGGTGAGTGACTCACTTAACCAGGCTCTGCTCCTCCAGTTTTAAAAAAAATGTAGAGAAGGTGAACAAGGCAGTATCATCCAAAAACACTTTAAAGGGCAGAACTGGACAAATTGCCTAAGGAAAGTGTAGCAGTTCTGTAATAATATGGTCTGCAACACATGCTTTATCGTTTGAAGAGTGGTTTATCGGTGGAGTGAATTGTATACAACTTTCTCTGCACCTACTACTTGTGTTTTTGGATGATACTGCCTTGTTCACCTTCTCTACGTTAATTCTCCTATTATTACATTTGTTGTTCTGCGAGAAGGTGTTTACTCCGTTCCTTTTTCATCCTTATTTTTAAAAAAAATGTATTTTCTGAATTCCTGTAGTTTACTTACAACACCAAAAGGTGAGCATACATAATTTCCACCTTTATGAAGTCTCCTATGCCCTGTATCCATTACTGCTTCCAGCTTTCAGTTCTTGTAAAGTGCTTAAAGTCAACCTGCTGCTTCAAAAGTCAAAGTTCCCCAAAAGTTAGCTGAGAGGGTAAGACTATGCCTGATCTTTCTGTTCCAAAAGTCAGATAAAAAACTGTGCAGGAATGCTCTTGTGACACTAGTGGTGATCTGATTTAAAATAATGAGACATTCTTTTATTATTAGTATTCCTAGGACAGACTTTTATGTGGGTGCACTCAGTTTTATGAGGAGGTATGTGCTCCAGTGTGCCATCATGCAACTCTACTCCAGGGTGTGGCTGAGGATCTTGATGGTCTTCCAATTGCTTAGTGTGAACCTATAAACCTATGAACTGTGATGTGTCTTCAGAGTATATGCTGCAGTGTACAGCATGGATTAGTCATGCAAATGCTATGCAATAGTGTCGTCTTAAAGGAAGCAACTTGGAGAGATAGAATCAGGACATTTATTCATCAGCTGAAGTTTCAGAATGAGTGATTTGGAGCTTGCCTAAAAGACTCTAGTGCATGGTATGACAACCTTGTTGAGTTTCACTTATGGATTATTTTTTGGAGAATCATTTTGAATATAGACTTACAACTGTAATCTGTCCATAGGTTACAGCCTGTAACTTTTAAAAATAACCTAAACATGGATAGGCTGCAGAACTCTCTGCTAGGGTTAATGAAAAGAAATTATATATACTTATTTCTTTTCTATCATACTGAGTGACAATTATTTTGATTTTCTAAAAAAAATAAGTATGTGTCTTATTATAAAACAAAATATACAAACATAGCAAATAAAATCAATAAAACAAACATAATGAAAAACACTTAGTACAGAGTAAAAATGCAAGTGAAAGTAACAAATACATAATAGTAAGATAATGTGAAATACAGATAATCTCACACCACCCAAAGCTATTTCAAATAAAACATTTTAAGACACCTGCAGAAACTGACCAAGAAAGGCCAGTCCTGAAGCCAGTGAGATAATAAGTTGTACAGGTGAGAAAGCCTGAAAGGCAAATAAATGAGTACTAGATGTTTCCCTCTGTGTGCACCTGTGGAACAACCATCAGCCTGAGGGAAGGAGATCACAAAGCCGAAAGAGAGGAATGCAGTATTAGCAGCTCATTTAGGTAAGAGAGACCCAAATCATGGCTGGACATGAATGTTAATACTAAGACATTGTACTTAACTCTGTTCCAAATCAGTAGCAATGCTGTCCGTGAAGAACAGGTGTAATGTCTTGGTAATGGGATATACCACTCAGTAACCTTGCAGCAGATTTCTATACTGTTTGTTGACAAACATGCTCAGTGTTAAAAAATCATAGGTGTTGGATATTATAATAGTCTAGCCCAGAGGAGACCTATTCATAAACTACTGAGATGGTGACTAGAGGTAGAAGATGCTTAATCTTAAAATGTTTTTCATATGGAAATGAGACAATTTTATGTCAATAGATGTTTGACCCCAAAATGTCAGCCTAAAATCCAGGACTGAACCTAAACTTCTCATTTTGTCAATAAATGCCTGCTTGTTACTGCCATAAATGATGAAGTTAGAGAGCCAATGAGCAGAAGATTCCCTTGTGATCACATGGACTGCCATGTTCTCATTGTTAGAGGATATTAGGTTTCTAACAACTAAAGTGAAGCATATTAAAACTATGCTAAGAATGTATGGCACCAGGGTCATCAGCAAAGGAATTCACACTTAACATATTATCCTGTGGAAAGGACAGCCACCATTGCATATCAGCAGCATAACTGTGGCAAACCTGTTACTGTATATAATAATATTGCTTAAAGAAAACATAGACCATAAATTCTGACAGGTCCAAAATACATCTATGTGGTGCTTAATACTCAAAGATGCAGGGTAAAAGAGTATTGATACCAGAGGAAAATTTTTGAGTATGGCCTAAATGGCAAAACGTAAACAGCTCTAGTACAATAGTGGAGATACCACATTACATGTATAAATGTTCAAACAAAATGTCATGGTCTGTGATATCAAATGTTACAGACTAATCCAGGAGAACCACTATCCTTAGTCCAGCACCACCAATAGACCAATGATTATTCAAACATCAGCAGTATCTGCACTATGATGAGTGCAAAACATAGACTAGGAGGATTCAAAAGCTAAGTGGCTGTAAGATAAGTTTCAGTTTACTTATGCATGATCTTATCAATAACCTTTTTTCAGAAAATGAATGCTAGAGATTAGGCATTGCCAGTCAAAGGTTTCAGAATGAAGCAAGGATTTCTTAAGGCTAGGGGTAATGAATACATCTTTCAAAGCCAGTGGAGAAACCCAAGCATCAAAGAATAAACCAAGATTTGAAATATCACTGGACTAAGGACACCAAAACTGGCCAAAATTGTAGCTGATGGACAAAGGTCCAGTCTTCTGGTTGTCAGTCACATACCTAAGATAACAGTGAAGAACTTATCATAATTGGAAATATCAGTCACAATCCAAGAAAATGAGCACAGGGTAGCTAAAATTATTGTAACTCCCACTGAGTCAATTGAAAGCACAGTGGATCAGACAGCAAAATGTTACTCAGTGAAAACCCTAGAAGATGACTCACATTCTGTGACAGATAAAGCTCTTTTACTGGTGAAACAAACTGGGTGGCATAACCTTTATATCATATGGAATAGCATAGCTGGTTGCTTAGCACCTAATGAGATCTCTCTGAACAAGGGGCTACATTTTCATGAGTGATATCTGCCTTCTGTTGACCAAGTTATCACTTCATAGGCCCAGCAGATGCCACTGATAATCCAGCTTATACCGTTCTTATCCTAGGAAACTGAGGCCATAGTCAAACCAGGTCTCCTAGAAGATACAAGGTAAGCAAGATTTGGGGCCAGAAATTCAAGTGCCAAGGACATTGACTTGTTATAGTCATTGACTATGGCATCCCAGGAGTTAGCACCATCTTCTGGTAGGAAATGAATATGAGGAAGAGAGGAATAATTGTTATTCAGATTAATATAGTTAGTAGTTGTAATTACTTTAAATTGAAGGTCGTGGACTATATTGCAGGAGCTCTAGAATGAAGCAGACAAGGAAGTGTTCATACTAAGAGGCTGGTTAAACTACCACATCTGATGTTCTTACATCCAGTGGGAAGATTATGTTCAAAGCATGACTTGATGTGTGAATTGAAGTTACCAAAATCAACTAGGTGATAATGACCAAAGATAGGCCTGAGTAGACAGTAAGGAAATTCCTGTTGGAATGTTCTCACAAAACCTGGTGGACAGTAGACAGGGAGAAAAGTATGTCGCTCATGCAACAAAGACATGTTCAAAGGAATTGGTTGCCTTAGAGACAAACTGTGTCAGTAACTCAACCCTCAATCCTGCCACCACTGAGGGCACTGTATCACTGAGAACACAGGAGTGATGGCTCAGGACAGATTGGTCCAGAAATTCTCATCAAACCAAGTCTCAATGACAAAGGTAAATTCTACATGTCACAGTAGGCAGAGATAATCCCATCCTTTTTGAGGATTGAGCTCACATTAGTATAGCATAACATAAGAAGGAAAACCATAAAATGCATCCCAGTCATCTGCCTCTGATGGAACAATGAGATATTGTGAGCCATAAAAAGACAAGAAGTCTGATATTTCACCCGAGGCGAAATAGAGGCAGGGCTAATGGCCCACCAAGTGAATGCACAAAGGGGTCTCCTGACGGCTAACATGATACATGTACAATAAATGTAGACATCTATACTCTTGAATATGTGCAGGTTTGGGGGTGTAAGCCATGTAAAAAGATGTATTGTAGTGTATAGGGTACCAAATAAAATGAAGCCACCATGTTGGCCTTCATAAAATAATAGGATAAAAAGTACTATATATATATCAATATGGGTCTATTTTAGAACAAGGAAATGCCTCTTACTCGAAACCCATATCACCAACACAAAAACAGTGACAGCAGCAATACTCCAACGTCCCGGAACCAACTAACCACTCCATGTTAATAACTGCTTGGCCATCCTGCTGAACTTTGCCCCTTCCACCCCACGGTAGTACAGTCTCAGAGTTGGTATATTTAGTTAGGCGTGTCTGTGTGTGTGTGTGTGTGTGGGGGGGGGGTGCAGCCCATGAAAGCCCCCACATGGTTGGGTTCGGTTTTCTTCCATTTAAGTGTTTGCGTCGGATGGCTGAGTGGTGTGTCGGTGCTGTCGGTGTGTGTGCATATATATATATATATATATATATATATATATATATATATATATATATATAAATATATATATATATATATATGTGTGTGTGTATGGAGAGAGAGAAAATGAGTTGTGATTTCTGTTGTTGTCAACTCATGAACAGCCATTCATTGTTCAGTACAAGCTGATTTGTCAACCTTGAGAAACTAAGACAATAGTATTTGCTATTTTCCACATATAGGACTGCATGTTAAAATCCATTTCCAAGGTTTTCTGATTTGCGACTGCAAGAGTATGACCCAACTCATGGCTAGTCAAAAAAACAAAAAAAAGACAATAGAATTGTATTTATCTCTGCATCAGATGTTGCTCTGGTATACAGAAGGATTTAGCATTGACTAAGGCCCAGATGACCCAAGTTTGATTAGCAACTCAGACAACTGCCAGACAGCCAGGGAAGGATGGGCATTGTAGTCCTGCATGTGTGTGTGTGTGTGTGGGGGGGCTCTTTCATATAATAATCCCTGATGGAGGCTGGGGATATGTGTTGGGGTAGGAAATTTAATTGAGCTACTGAAAAAGTGGGAGTTATATCAACATGTCTGCATTGCATGCCCACCCTCATGATGAAATCAAGGGACAACAAACAAAGGGAAAATAGAAAGGATAGTTCATAAAATAAAAATCCCCCTGGCGGATGGTATGGCAGCCATACCCTCCCAGGGATGCCATTAAGATCAGCCCCACCCAAGCTATATGGCTTATAGATTAGGTTCATAGATTAGTACTAGGCTAACTGCCCTTGTGGGCCATTTTCAGCTTAGCCAATTACCCCATGTGAGAATCAAACCCTGCACCTTATGTTTGTAAGGTAACACCTTAACCATTATGCCAACCTCCCACCCCTTGGAGAAAGCCTTGGGGTATACTAGGAGGAAGCGAGTAGACCTGGAGGTGGATGTGCAGCACTAGGTTAAAGTGAGAAAGGATGATGTAGGGAAAAGTAAAAAAATACATCTCTCTCTCTTTCTGTGTGTGTGTGTGTGTGTGTGTGTGTGTGTACACACACACACACACACACACACACACACACACACACACACACACACACACATATACATATATAAATCAAATGGAACATGTCAATATTTCTAGAATATATGTGTTACATTCTCATTTATTAGCTGTTTTTAGAGACTGTGGACACAGCCTGAAGAGAGCCTTTAAAGAACACTCAGTCTTCATCTTATGCAGTGGATTAAAGATATAGAAGCTGATGTTTCAGAAGAAGGGAGCTACTAGATTTTGTGCAAACAATCTCTTCATGCAGGTTCATAAACCATGAGAAATGTGACTTGTCAAAACATGAAACTTAAGAAATTGAGCAAATTAAAGCACCTGTAATCCATCAAGTCAAAACATAAACCATTTTACTTTCTAAGTTAGGTCAGTTTGAAGTAAAATCAACAAGCTTTTGTTCCTTTAATTATTTGAATGTGGTGGTTGTTAGGTCTACAGATACATAATGGTTCTTTTTTCAGCAGCATTCGGGGAATAAAGTTTGATATAATAACCACATAGAAGTTTATCTTGTCAGTCAACTTCAAGTAATATATTCTAGAGCTGAAAATACTTTTAGCAGTAAATACATGTACCAAAAGGATGTATTATCAGTCATCAAAACCATCCATTTTGGACTGTAATACAAGTGCATTATGTTGAGATGTTAGATAATGCTCCTCTCTTGGACCCATACCTTTCAAGTGTTCAGATTTTTGTCTCGTAGCTTTGGTCTGTTCCTCATAAAGTTTGTGGTCTTCTGACAAATCACTATGGATTAAAGTCACTAAATAATGACTTGCATTTGATTTCATACTGCAAATCCTTCAGAAAGTGCATGCTAACATAAATTCTAAGATTAGAAGAGCAATATTTAAAGTTTGTCCCTATTTTTGGATCTTTGTCCTCCATTATTTTATAAGCTTTGTCTAGATTTTTGCACTAAGAGGATGAGAGGTAGACTTGGACCTACTAAGAAGAGAAGTATTCCTTCAGAAATAAAACATCATTTTCAAATGTTTATGAACATTTGCTCAGTGTCTCAGACAACAGTCACGTGGACATAGCTGTTTTCCCTAATATATCATTTTATCGTTACACTTCCATTTTTCTAATTTCCTGTCTTATCCACTAGCTACCTCTGTGCTCTGCTCCCCCTCCCCCAGATTCCTATTACTATTTTCATACTCACTTTGACTAGAATGTCCAGTCTGCATTCTTAGACAGCATCTTCATTCTCTGCTTTTTTTTCACCCTTTCCTTTGCTCTAAACCCCTTCTCTGTTTCATTGAACTAACATTTCCCATCAGTACTAATTGAGCTCTGCACTCTCCTCGGTAGCCTTTACCTCTTTACTTCCTAGCAACTATATCTTGCATACATCTATATCTTATATTCTCATTCCCTCATGTCATTCTTTCCAAGTCACTACATCCAACATCCTGCTGCCTAAAGTAGCAATGAATTTTTGGTAGGTCTCCTTCAAAATATTATTACTATACCCAGTTTGTGGGAATGTGTTTTGACTTGTCTCCTGTATTTTCTTGTGTTAATGTCTCAATTTGTTGCATGCTAGTATTTATTATTTACTCATGTGTCTTTTATTTGTTCTGCTTCTGGCACTTGGCTACTTTTGTTTTAATAATATCCTGAATAATGAGAATTACTTTGTAATTGTTAATGGTTTCTACCTTTCTGGTCAGAGTTGTCATTGAAATGGAATTTCTTGGATCAGACCGTCATCTTTCTTAATTTACAGACAAGCTAACTAAATTAAATTAGTAAATTATCCATTAATATAAATGATTTACAAGAGTGTTGCCCAGATGTTCCTATAAAATGACATTAACTTTCAAATTCTGCCATAGTTAACGTAAAAATCCTGGTATAAAATGTCTAGAGACTTACATAACTCCTTTTAACTCTGTTTCAGAAATAGTAAATGAAGAAAAGTTGATATAATAGCAAACTTGGTTAACAGATTTAATCATTATACAAGTATGTCCTGAGATATCTTTACAAGGTTTAATACTGCAGACTAGGAGTAATACATGAATAATGCAGAAAAAATTTACATTGTACCAATAATCCTAATACACTTTCACTGAGCTAATGAGATATTAGGATGCCATTCAATGTTGTGTGTGCATAGAGTACTTTGTCAAGAATTTGAAATACTTATACTGTTTTATGGATGTGAAGATATATTTGTAGATAAACTCTGCCCGTAGAAAGCGAATTTAGCATCTCAGCAAGCAGCACAGGGCAGCTAGCTGACAAACATACCCCTTTTTCCCAAAAGTAGTCTCACGTCATTGGGTAAGGAGTTCTTTGGAGTTAAATTGATTTTCTCTCTCTCTCTCTGCTTCCTCTCCATGTGATCTTTGATAGCATTCTCCACTTGCAAAGCTCTGTACTATTACCATCAATCATAGCCCTTCTTCTCAATATTATTTTTTTTTCTTTTTGCAGAATTTCTCCCTCAAAAAAACAAACTGGTTTACCATCCATTAGCAGTTTGTGTGCAGAAGTATACCATTCATCCTAGTGACAGATTTATAAAGAAAAATGGTGAATGTATGTAAAAACTGCAGTATTGTGTATTTCAGGAGTTTACACAGCTGATCAGATGTTGCATAAACTCCCACACAGATAATCATATTCAGACTTGTCACTGTCCCTCTTTTTTAACATCTAGAAGCCCTTACAGGGCATCTGAATCAAAACTAATACGAGTGCTGACCATATTCTTTAAATTAGTGCACCATCCTATAGGGATCTAGGTTATCTAGGTTATCTGAGGTTATTTGGTACAACAGATCACTGTGCACAAATACATTTTAAAGGCAGAGGTAATCTCCAGTGCAGATAACGGTATAATAACTGGCAGCTTCTGTTTCTTCAAACTGAGCACATCCACACTGATTACCTCCACCCACTGGTAGCTGCTTCAATCCTGTCCCACCAGCAATTACCCAGTAAACCCCCATGTCACTACATTTACAGGACATGTTCTCCACCCAGAACTCCATCTACTTCCCAGCCCTCTTAAAGGTATACACATAACTCTAGACATACATACATACATTTAAGATATATAGCAGTCACAGTAATACACACACAACTCTTAAAACATCAGCCTGCAATTAAGCTGTCCAACTTCTATCTTCTCGAATCTTTACTAACTGAACATGTCCCCCTGTGATCTCAACTCTGAGCTATCAAAGCCTTTTCCTGCTATATTCCTTATCTCAGGTTTTTAGCTCCTCTCTTACTGACTTATATATTTTCAAAATACACATGCACAGCCAGCCTTAGGCATAGGTCAGCTAGGAGGCAGCCCCTAGCAGGGGCGCTTTTCCAGTATTTTTATTTATTTATTTTTTTGTAGTGAACAAAAGGTTTCTTTAAAATGTGTTGAACGAATATAAGAAAAAACAACGAGTAAGACAAACTATGAGAAAAAGGAAGATAAAAAGTAATCTGGATGGTGTAGACAGACCTCTTCTTCTCTCATCATAGCCTGTTTCTGGGGTAATACAGCTTCTGTGGCATTTTCTTCATTCAGAAGCTGTACTCTTTCCATCTGCCTTTGATATCCTGTGGACTGGTCTGCAGGTTGTTGCTGGCATCCCTTGTGAAGGGTGTCTGACTATCTTCATTATCTTTCTGTCTTTGCCTTACAACCTGATATAGTTTCTTTGCACCACCTACTGACTTACTCCCACTTTTTCCTGCACTCTTTCTTTCTTTCTTTTAAGGACTTCTGCATTCTAAGCTTTCCTTACCTCACTGGGGATGACTTTGCAATCATTGATTCTACCCCAGTGCTTTTCTGTTGGCTACTCTTGCATGTGATCTTGTGATTGGCTGCTATCAACCCATTTGCAAGACAGAAGTCTAGAATGGTCTATTCTTCTTTATTCCTGTTGCTATCCCTGTTTACCCCAATATGTGCATTCAAGTCATCCATCCAGCCAGTAATAGCTTATTGACTCAAGGCTGGGCTTTATGTCAGGCACATACAATGGAAATAAGGGCACATCCTACACCCATCAGCATGGGTCCCTGCTGTAGGTCAGAGTAGGTCAGAGGAGGCCAGGTCCTCAGTGGTAATTACCCATGCCCATTTTGGTGGCATTACCAAGTCACCTAGAGTTATATTTTACACTGTCAAGTGGCTAGCCCTGCCAGAGCAGGCAGTATGTGATTAATGTTCACCTATCTTGAGAATACTGTGCACCACAGTAAATGTTCAAAGTGGTTGGTCTGTACAACTCTTCCCCCTATAGGGCACCATGTAGTTTCTGTGCTTCTACCCACAGCTCCATTTATTGGTGAGTTTGAGGTGGAAACACTCAGCGTGTTTTTTTTTTTCAGAGGTGGGAGGAACCCAACACAGACACAGGAAGAACATGCCAAGTTCAAACAGGCAATGGTCAAAGGTCAGGATTGAACCTTGCACCTTGTGCATACAAGCATCTGTATCATAGCTCTATATATCCAACTTGGTGATAACACTAATACTTTATAAAATTTCCACTACTAGATTAAATCAAACATTCACCATGAAACAATAACCCTGCGTAACTTAAACACAAACTCATTCTCCCTCATCTCTGACTCTCTGTCACTGTCACTAAACTATATGGTCACTCACAGCTTATTCATGTTCCAACTGGACTCAATAAGTCACATAGGAAATACATCAAATTGTTCTTAAACATACATCTCCTCATACCAAGAAATACCATTTTAAAGAAGCATGAAATCTAGCTTTCATAACAATTCATACTTCTATAAACTAGAGTACGCCCCAAATCATTCCACTAGGTGATGCAGTCCACCTATTTAATACTACGTTCCTCAATGTTCTAAACAAACTGCCACCCATATGCATAAAAGGGGTCAAACAAAACACTGTCCCTGGCTATCTGCAACAACCAAACATTTAGTGCAGGATTGGGATAAAGCATGGAATACATAGCAAGTTAATAAAACACAGAAAAATATCCAAAACTTCTGGCACCTTCCCAATCAAACCAAAATAAATGTTAAAAATGATAAAATAAATGACCAAAAAATCCTCTTACTTTCTGGAGCTCCATCAAAAAACTTTTATTCTGAGGTAGACTAGTGCAGTCCAGTCCATACCCAGATATGCACTCATACAATATTGCTTCATTATTTAACACCCAATTCATCAACACCATAAAATCACTATTTAACCACCACACCCCAGCATAACTTCCAAGTCAGTAGCAACTATAACACTTTTTCCATCAACACTGTTCCAGCTTCTAGCATTGTAAAGCACCTCCTAAAACTAAAACCTGACAGCCAAGCTACGGATAACCTACCTGATGAATATCTGAAAATCTCAGCAGATGCCATTGCCTCCCCCATCTCAATACTCATTAACAGATGCATCCAACAGTATTATGTCCACTCTCTATGTAAGAAATTATGCATCCTACGCCTGTACAAAGGGGAAGCACGCTTAATCATTAAAACAATAGACCCATAACTATACTTTCCCCTATCAAAAATCTCAGAAAATGCATCCATTCCCAACATCTCAACCACATTCTTACCAATGAACTCTTCTCCTTCTTTCAGCTTAGCTTTAGACCAAACCACAGTGCCGCAAATAGACTCCCCTAAGAGCATTAATCATAGACGTAATACAAGTAATGTTCTATCTGCCCTTTTTTGAATATATATATATATATATATATATATATATATATATATATATATATATGCATAAAGATTTTGTCACTGTCTCTCATGATAAACTATTCCATCAGTTAGCCTCCCTTGATCTGTCCTACTTCAGTCCCCCATGGTTCCTCAGCTGTCTGTCTAGATCCAAAGCTGCTAAATAGCAATCTAACAATTCTTTTTTTTTTTTAACCAGTCTTTGTCGGTGCTCCGCAAAGCTTCATACTAGGACAACTACTATTTAATATATTTATTAATAATTTATACACTGACTCAAAACACACCAAATAGGGTTGTCACCTTTTCAAATGGCCAAAGTGGGACATTTTTGGTACAAACATCAGATTTTTACAGGCCGACACATACCCACGGTCAGTACAAAGGATAGAACTTAACTTTTTTGCCTAAATAAAAACGTATTCTTGTAGCATTTTAGTCGCTTATTCTGTTTCTTATAACATTTAGGTATTTTAGATACAGAATAACTGTTTTATGCCACTATTACATAAAATATAGGAAATTGTTTTGTCCTAAAATCTCAGAACATTTGCCATTTTTACAATTTTTTGTCAGGACACAACTGCCCAAAGAGGGACTGTCCCTTGCAAAGTGGGACAGGTGGTAACCCTAACACCAAACTGGTCCAAAATCATGATAATGCAACCCCTGTCTACTCCGCCGACAATCCAATTAAAATAGCTCACGCAAGAATCATTCTCCTCCACAGAAAACTGGCTTGCAAAATCAGACCTGATGCTAAACCTAAAAAAAGAGACAAAACTCCTTTTCATTTGTCTCATACCAAATGCTAACTCTCAACTCATTTCTGCAAATAACACAGATATCAAGATAGTCTCCAATACTAAATTACTATGGGTTATAGTAGACAAAGCCATGACATTCAACCTTCACATCCAACAAGCAATCAAAACCAAATAAAAAATTAGGACTGCTATTTAGAGGCAAGAAATATCTGACTGATAGCAACTGTATAATATTAGCATCCATCTATCTGCTGCTTACACTTCTGTATGTTTCTCCTATTTTCACCAATCTACATTTTACCATGACAACTAAATAAAATAGTCACATTTGCTTCCAAAAAGCCACACTTACAAATGACTGTATTAACCTCAGGTACCTGAATTCACTTGAGCTACATAGCTGCTTACCTACACTTATCTTCAGTTTGCTCACTCACAGATTTGACTTTTGTCCTGAAAAATATCCAGCCTTAAGCAGTATACCACAATTCTGCTCCACCTGTAGAACACTCTAACCCTCTTCTGTCTCTCTTTCTCCCTACCGACAAACATATCCCCTCAGTTCACAAAACGCACAACAATGCAGGAAATGTGCTTTACTCCAACTGTATCTCAAAATCCTGGAAGTCATTTCCCTTCCAATCAGATTCCTTAACAACACACATATCTTCAAAGATAAATTAAGATTGTTTCTGTCTGACTCCTGGCCATGTCCCTGGTATTCTTCAGGTTAAATTATTCTTAAACCATCTCTGCTATATACACATACATAGCAGTTACTTTCTACTTTATCTCTTATTTTTATACCTTCTACTCTTCTTATGACAAAATGCATATAATTAAATCTGACCTAATGTCCTACTACTTAACTGCACCCAATGCTGATTGTATTGATGGAAAATATTCCTGTCAATTTCATTATAATCTGCTTTATTCATTGTCACTTTCCATGCAAAATTACTAAAATTTACCTTATCTTGTATATGTGCTACAGTTATTATTTCTTATTGAGCTTTTCTTCTTGAGTTTCCAATGAAAAGGAGCTTGTTCTCCAGGTTGGACTTTTCTGGCAAACAAATGAAAATTAATGAAATAATGAATATATAAATAGAAAAAAAAAACAAGCAGTTTTAATGTTTAAATTTAGAGTTTCTACTTGAGGTAAAACATAATGAAAATAAAATAAAAAATAAATGTTTGATTAAACATTCAGTGTCTAAACAAAATAATCTCCAATGACATTTGAACATATTTCTTAGCCCACAGAGGGCCAGATTGTGCAAAGTTCACAGAATACAGTGTGTTTCACCAATATCAGTGCAAATGTTGAGGATAAGCCTTTAATATGCAAATATGCCTCAGTGTACTTCAAATATGTCAATGTATAACAGAGTCGAGCAGCAACACTGGTGCACTGTGAAGCAGTCACAGCCTCTCTGTAATTCATGAAAACTGTCTCATAAAGCTTGTTGTGCATTAACACAGTTACATAAATTACACTATCCCGATCTAAGCTGCATTAAATTTATAATTCACACATATCCTCATCAACCTCTCCAGTAAGCCCAGAGACAGCTACTTATGTCTCTGTAAGTCATGTACATACTTGCCTGTAAAGTTTCAACTAAAAAAAATAAATAATAAAGGTGAAGGACAATCATAGCCACATTGCCACAGCTAACAGTAGCTAACAATGTGTGAGGGATGTAAATAATAGATTCATAGATTTTTGCTAGTCTAATGACCTGGAGTGCTTTTATAAGCCCAGCCAAGTCTCCTAGGAAGAATAATGATGTCTTGTATGCTAACAGGACATTGAGTCCCAGGCATTTATAAGGTACCTCTGTCCATAAGGGACATGGGTGCCAGGCCTGCTGTAAATTTTCTATTCACCATCCACTGATATAGGTTGCACTAAAACTGAGTAATAGACAAACTCGGCTTCACATGGATGGGAAGCCTGTTTCTTATCAGGGACTGTCTCTGGGACACATATCTGTCTCTCCAGCTTGTTCTGTTTAAGATGAAGATAAAATGTAGGTCCCTTTAACTTGTATTTCTGGCACTGTTTGACTTATAAATATGCAGGGGATTCATAAGTGTGGGGTTTGTGGATGCATTGCAAGCCAAACACAGATCATCTCTCAGTAATCTATAAGAGACTGAGTAGAGGGAAAGGGCTTTAAGGCACACTACATAAGGTAGGTTTGTTATGCCTTGTATGTTTTTCTAAGGGACCTCTGTGGTTGCTCTAATTGCTTCATATTCCTGGCCAAGAACATACAGAAGGGAACATTGCACACTACGATTGGTCTGATAAGGATGGAGTACAGTGGGATAATGACCTCTTTGGACCTAGATGTTATGCCGTTACTTATAAGTTGTGCAACATAAAAGGATTCCCTCACCACTGTGGCCAAGTGGTGGTCAAATGTAGGGCTACTGTCTACATGCTTACTCAGATCTCTTACCACTGGATCAACTGTTAGGGCCTTATTATCAGCATGATAATTAGCCAGGATGGTTAAATCCCAAATAGTACAATTATGCATTTCTTAGCATTGAGTTTAAGACCATAATTTTGACACCATTTCTTAGAAAGGCCTTCTTGCAGAATACTAGTGCCTGCAGGGGAGTCGATAATCATCTGCAAACATAGTAAGCCGTACACATTTAGCATTTGCTTTTATTTCAGAGAAACAGATGCCAAAAAGGAGCTGGCACAGTACCCAGCCCTGGGGGACACTGTTAGTGACTGGACTCTTACTGGAGGTGACCTGACCTATTCTGACTGCATCAAGCATGGGAAGTGAGGCTTGTTTGTGGTATTGTTCTTATTGGCTGGACTTTCAGATGTTTGTCATTACTCATTCTACTACATGCTGTTTACTGTGTTGTACCACAATGGTATACATCACACAGTGCTATGTGTGATGCATCAGTGTTAGTGTATGATCCCAGCTTTTAGGTAATGTTTGTGCTGATACATTCCAATACAGTACATGGGCTTAAGTTCTTGTGGTAAGGGCTATTTTATGGGTATATTCCCATGCTTGTTATCAGTATGATGATATCCTACCTGTGACTGCTGTCTGTCTGGGACCTTCAGTTGTTTATACTTCTTTTGTGCACACATTTGTCAGTGTGTTCCTCTTTGGTAATGTACCTTACAGAGTGACTTCATGTGGTGATGCTTTCTCTGTATACATCCAGACGTGCTCCTTACTGAGTGTTGCATATGTGGTGTTACAGGTATATCATATACGTTTGTTGTGTATAATGTTCATTGTGGACAAGTGAAGGTTTCTTTCCATTAGTCATTCTCTGTGCTGCTGTTGTGGAGCAACACTATGTGAACATCAATGTTTACTTTGTGTGTATTTGTATGTGTGTCTTGTTTTGACATAAAGGTGTGTATCAGATGCTGCCATGTTACCTGAGTTAGGACAAATGGCCACATCCTCCATCACCAACTCCTATTTCTTCTCATTCCTATGTCCTCCTGATCATCCTATTATAGTTATGATATTTCGGCATCAGACATCTGGTGTTCTTGGGGAATATAATCCATATCTTCTGCTGGGAGGCTGCCATGTTTTGATGTTATCATGTTGTGATGCATGACACACACTGTGACCATATATGATGCCTTTTCTCATGTCCATTTGAGTGCACCCCTGGATGTGTCAAGACATCTGAATCCTCCTTTCAGCATGCCAAACACACACTCAATGGTGTTTCATGCTGTGGTGTGTGCTCTGTTGTATGTATCCTAGGAATGGTTGATGAGGGTCTTTATGGTGTCATTAACAGAGACTCCAGTGGATAACCACAGTCACCTGTTTTCAGGGGCATAAGAAATAACATTTTTTCATCTTGCTTCCTGTTGCAATTTCTGGCTAATGCTTGCCATGTAGTGGTGGTCATGTACTTTCCTAGTAGGAGTCCTTTCATTATTTCACCATGTTGGAAAGCAGACCTTCAGGGCTCTTTCCATCTATATTGCTGCATCATGCTCACTACCAAGGTGTGTTGCCAAAATATTAGTAATGCGAACATCTACAGATCATACCACCTGACAACTGAGTGATGGACACCCCATTCTATTGATGTACTGTTCTGCATCAGGCTTAAATGGGGTTTTGATTAGGATGTGGATGCAATCTAGTGCACAAAGGACATGGGAGAAGTTTCCAGTGGCATAGAACTGTTGCATGACAGTTTTGTGCTGCATGACTGTTGTTGGGAAGTGAATGATTTCATCCCCCTTAGTGCACACTGCTGTTAGGAACTGTATGAACATCTGACTTGCGGCTGTCTGGGACACTCCTATGGTAACTCTCATATGCTACAGGAATGTCCCAGAGGCCAGTATACCTAGCCTCAGGCATACTAGTTTCTACCTGTACTGGGTTACCCCACAGACTATGAGAATATATGTTGGATGCACATGTCCTACAGAGAATCTGCACCAGCTCTCTGTCTAATATATATATATATATATATATATATATATATATATATATATATATATCTGTCTATTTATCTATGTATTATTTCCTGTGCAGAGAGTTGACTTAACTGTAGCCTGGCTCCATGAATGGCTGACTGCCTTCTGGGATCCCTTTGCAGATCATCATCTATTGTGGCTTGCAGTACCCCAGTCTGATGTAGTCAATTAAATGCCTGTTGTATTTTTGTTGTTGTTTTTAGGTTTGTTGAATCTGCATGATTTCCTAGGAATTTGTGCAGTATATTAACATTAAAATTAAGCAAATATGGCCTCCACTTTCAGACAATTGTCAAGTACCTTGTCACACTTGATAGTGTTTGGCCCAGTCATTGTGTTTTGGAATGTGGCAAGAATGCACAGAGTCTGCAATTATCCTAGATTGAATAGATAATAACTTGGTCTTTTTTTGCATACTTTATGAAATCATGTCTGCCAGTCATGCACTGACATCATCAGTGTGTGCTATGCTTTTTGCAACTATCTTTTGGAATCTGGCCCCATGTATTCCTTACTGCATATTAGCTTGCTATATTTAAGGAAACATGATTCACTCTGTTTCATCTACTTTTCAGGGGTTACATGTTAAAACATCGAAAGTTTGAAACATCGAACTGCATGTGTGCAGTTGGTGGTGGTGGCCTTTCTCTGTCTCGAAAGACAATAAAGTTTGCCTCATGAAATTAGACAGTGGTTGAAATGCAGTGCCTGCTGTGTCTGTTAAGTATGACTTTTGACCAGCAGACTCTTTTACAGTTTGTAAAGGTGTAATCAGTATCTGGCTGTGTAGGTGCCAAAGCTGTTCTCTGCCGTCTGCACTCTCGCTTCAATGCCCACAGCTCCTCTCTCTTCTTTTTGCTCATCTGGCCACCTGTCTTGAAGGACAGTCTCCAAGTGATGTGGTCTGTGGCTATGGCTATGCACCTGCCTTCATGTCATGCTTGCAGACATCTTTGAAGCACAGAACAGGCCTTCCTATGGGTCTGGAGCTGGTGGCAAACTTGTCATGCAAAATGTCTTTGGGGATTTGACCATCCCACATATGGCTGACATGACCAAGTCAACACAAATGCCTTTGGGAGAGCAGGGCAAACATGCTTGATATCCCTGCCTGCTTCGGGATGTAGTTGTTTAGGAGTTAGATCAATGAAGGCGATGTACAATGGTTTCCTTTGCTTATGATATTTTTCTTGCAGCTGCCTTAGTGAGAAGATCATGTCAGTTATGGACCTTCCTGCTCTGAATCCACACTGCACCTCAGGATAAACATGTTGCATAAGTGATTGAAGCCTGTTCAGAACTATGTGGTTGAAGATCTTCCCAACAATGCTGAGGAGGGATATTCCACAGTAGTTGTTGCAGTCAGTTAAGGCTCCTTTGTTCTTCTACAGAGTGATGATGTTAACATCATGCATACCCTGGGGCACTACTCCTTCCTGCCAGCACTGTAGCAGGAGCTCAAGCAGGTGGTCAAGGAAAACATACTTCTTGCCAACCTGGATGACCTCTGGGGCAATGCCATCCTTTCCTAGAGCTTTACCTTAGGCAAAGGGAGTCAATGGCTTTGCTGAGCTCTTCTACCGAAGGTGGAGCATCAATATCTTCCATGATAAGGAGGGGGGTTTTGTTTTTGACTGCTATATCATCGACAATGGTCTTCTTTGAGTAGAGCTGGTGGTAATACTCTGCCCATCTCTCCATTTGTTTGTCCCGGTCTGTATTGACTTCACCTGAGGCAGACTTTAGGGGCATAATCTTGACTGCACTTGGGGCCGAAGGCTTTCTTCATGACCTCATACATGGTCTGGATGTTGGCAGTCAACATTGTCAAATGATCAACTGGGCATCATTACTGGCCTTCCTGAGTGCAGCTAGAGTTGCCTCTGAAGGCTCCCTCTTGTAGTTGATCAGTTCTTCTCACTTAGCTGTGAGTGCTGGTTCAGTATCAGTGATTCCTGCTTCAAACCATCTGTCACTCTTTTACCGAAACTATCTATGACAGAGTTGTAGATAGTGACATAAGTATGGGTCCACCTCACTTCAACACTGCTTTGTGGGCAGTCCGTGAGGACCTCTGCAATACTAGTGGCAAAAATCTTGCACAGATCTGGCATTGATGTTTTGGCAGTGTTGATATGAAGCCATGTTTTCTGCTTTGAGCAGTAGGTTCATTTGGTCTGAAGATGCACCTTGCTACCAGCCAGGGAGTTTTCAGTTTCACAGTCAGCACCATGATAGCTGTGGGTGACAAGGACACAGTTCAGCAATAATCTTCTTGTGATGACAAGATCCATCTGTTGCCAGTGATGTGATCTTGGCTGTTACCAGGATACTGTGTTGTTAGGCTTGGTGGCAAAAAATGTGTTGGTCATGCAGAAGTTGTAGTAAGAGCATAACTCTAGACATCTCTGCCCATTCTCATTCAGCTTGCCAACACCAAACTGTTTGATGCTGCTGGGTCAGGAATCATGATCAGCTCCAAGTCAGGCATTGAGGTCTCCAAGCATGAACAGGTGTTCTGTGGTAGGTATCCCTCTGATAGCCACGTCATCCTGCATGTAAAACTTATCTTTTGTCTTCTCAGCTGAGGAGCAGAGTGTGGGAGCATAAACTCTAAGGATAGTCACTGGACCCAAAGGTGTTGAGAGGCAGAGACAGAGGACTCGAGCTGTGCCTTTTGGTGGTAGTTCAATTGAGGACAGCAGGGAGTTTTTCTCTGCAAAACTGGCGCCATGCAATTGTTGCTCCTCTGGTTCCTTCCCCTGCCAGAAGTCCATGAATTTCTGTTCTCAGAAGCTATCATTTGCTGGAAGTCTGGTCTCCTGCAGTGTACAGTATCAGTGTGGAGCCTCTTGAGTTCATGGTCAATGATGGCTATTTTTCTGGAGTCATCGACCTGGCGAAGGTCATCAGAGAGGCTGGGGCATAATGTGCTGACATTCCAGTTTTCCAGTTGAAATATTGGTAGTTTACTTTTCTTTTTTCCTTTACCTGGTGCAGTATTTTACAGTCTGCTCTTCATGTAGGATTTTATGGTGTGCTCTTCAGTATTTACCTTAGCTCCAAGCATGAACTGAAGCAGGCAGATTGTGGCGAGTCAGCATCTTACTGGTTGGGAGTTACCCAGCTTGAGATGGGTGATAATTGACCAGTGGGACTGCAATGATCCCTCCCACCATTGGAGACAGCCCATACTGTCTGAGCTTACACCAAACACTCTGGACTTATAACTCATAACTGCTGTCTCCTGTGTTGTTTCTGACACCGTGAACATTAGTACTGAAGTGACCTCTCCAGGACACAAGCCTGGGCATAGTATATGGAAATCCTGAGATACCCAGTCAACAGGATCCCCCTCTCGGCCTCCCTGATATAGACCAAAGGAATGTAGATGTGAAACATTTGGCATCAGCTTGGCTGTAGGAGCAGCCAGAAGAAAGTCAACACTGTCAACCAGCCACCTCAGGGCCTCCACTTTGGATTTTCTGTCTGGGTTTACTCCCATAGCCTTTTCTTCTCCTGATGATGTCTACAAGGCAGTAGAGCCACCATGCAATGGCCAGATTTGTGGGTTTGAAGTCAGAGTTACTTTCTTCTAGATGAACTGTCTGACAAGGCTAATGTGCTCCATCAACCTGGGTTTGGAGTCAGAGTTTACCTTCTCCTAGGCTGGCTAATAACCAAGGCTAATGACCCGAGCCTCCCCACCCAGTTATACCACCAGGTACTTGGTCCCACCACATAGCAGGGTCTGTGAAAACAGGGGGCCCCATGAAAAGGTGCTGCTGTGGACACCATAGTGAGAAGATCCCATATGCAGGGAACTCCTGTCTAGTGAACCAGACAGTAGTCCCACAGTGATCACGATACCCAGAAAGGAGAGGTTATAAGAAATGCTTCACTTTCCTTTAATGAGTGGCATGTCTGGCCCAGACCTCAAACCCCCCAGTGGGGGGCAGTTATGCTCAGTTATTAATGGTATCTCAGAAGATGCACACTGATATGGTGGTACACTAATATATGTGAAACTGTCAGCACTCTAATGAGGTGTGCTAAGGCTTTATTAATTATAGGCACAACATAACATTTTCTTTCTAAGACCTCTAAAATACCAAGTCAACAATTAACTTGCCATGAATGTGTCACTTGTTGCATGTCTTTCTTATAATATAGATTTAAGTGACGCTGCTCTTTTCCTTAGATTTGTGTATATTTAGGCTTGCATACAAAATAATATAGCTCTTCTACTGTTCCTTGGTTCATTTCCAAGTTAATAATTTATTATTCAATTTTCCTTTATAGTTTGATAACCTAAGGTTTACTTTTGGATTGTGATACATAGGTTCATAAGTACATAGAC
The DNA here is from genome assembly GCF_019279795.1 of Protopterus annectens. Lineage (NCBI taxonomy): Eukaryota > Metazoa > Chordata > Ceratodontiformes > Protopteridae > Protopterus > Protopterus annectens. The sequence continues at coordinate 1,177,426,694 of NC_056732.1, forward strand.
AATTACTATGCTAATGGTCCTATGAGGCCCTTTAAGTCTAGCCATGTTCTCCCATATGTATATGACAGGATAAATTACCCTATGGTATATAGTTGAGTTTAGGTGGCCAAGCATTTTAAGCTACATATATCCAATAGGGACATAGGTGCTAATCAGGGGTAAATGTACAAGTCTCCAGCTGTTAGTACAGGTTGTGTTTGAAAAGAGTCAAGGATGAACTTTGCTTCAAATGGATGGAAGGCCTCCTCCAGTGCAGAGGTAGTATTTGAGATGCTTGTCTGCCCCTCCAGCCTATTCTGTTTATGTTGCAAATGAAGGTACATTTCTTTAACAATGTATTTTTAATGCTATAAAACATGCAGAAGTCCATTAGTACTGGATAAGATGATGTCTTGTAAGCCAGGTACATACCACCTCTCAATCTGTAGGAAACTTGGTATAAAGATAAGGCTTTGAGGTTGTCTGCACATTTCATTTGGTTTATACCTTGTAGCCCCTTTTTGAGGAACATCTGTGGGTATTACAGCAATTGCAATTCCATAACCCAAGAGCTCCATCATGTTTCTCTTCATATAGTCCAGATAGATACATCTCAGGTCTTTTACACCAACATATGGAATGGCAGAGTCTTACTGGTACTTGTGGTTCAATGACCCGAGTGCATATATGATCTAACAGATCCTGACCCCTGATAGACAGCTGACCATGACCCTCTCCTTTCTCAGATTAGTGAGTGGAAAATCTGTGTGCCTCATGATGGAACCTTGTATGATTTAAAAATGTGTTTGTGTAGAGGTTTGCCTTACGAGCTTACTAATTGAGACACCATGAGCTGAAGCGGTATATGTCGCAGTGGATGTTGCTTTGGTAGAATGTTTGTGAGGTTGCTGAGCATTCCTATTGCTATAGCTGCATCTAAGAGGCATGTGAGGTTTAGAACATCAGCATACATGAGTCTATGTAAAAAAGCAACAAGGCAGGATTCACCAAACACGATTTATTCTAAGGAAAATACAAAAAACTCTGACGTCTCGGCCTTCGCCTTCCAGGAGTATGACACAAATGAAAACCACCAAGTCTTATATACAAGTTAAACCAATTATACAAATAATTAAACAATCAGTATATTAAGAATCAATTAATTAGACAACATTCTCCAATTAAAGTCTTCATTAAGACCATTTGGATGTAAAGTTTTAAACTTTAAAATATAAACAGTCTCCTTATATAATAGTAACTGTTTAATTCTAAACATATCTCCATCATTATTAGATACTTGCTCCAAAATTGAAGCTTTAAGCAACCTTTCATCACTATTGTGTTTTTCAAAAAAATGTTGTGCAACAGGGCTCTCATTCTTAACATTAACTATGTCCCTGATATGTTCCAATAGTCTCACTTTGAAAGGTCTTTTTGTCTCCCCAATATAAAATTTTTTACAGGGACATGATAATGCATAAATTACACCTTCTGTTTTACAGTTAAAACAACCGTGGACTTTAAAAGGGATACCATTTATATAATTAAAACTACAAGTAACAAAGCTACATGCCTTGCATTTCCCACACTGATAAGTTCCTTTTAATCTGACTTGTTCCACCATGCCATCTGTAGGGACACTAAATCTGCTTTGCACCAAAAGATCTTTAATACTTCTGCCTTTTCTGTATGAAAATTTTAAATTTACATTTAACCATAATTTAACCTCATTAAGAGAACTGAAATATTTCCAAAACAATAAAACATTTTTAACAAATTCAGGGGTATAACAGCCATAAGTCGTGACAAAATATATGTTTTCACCAGGAATTTGTTTTTTCCACTTTTTTTTAGGAATATTAACTTCAGATCTCCTTTTCTGTATCAAATTTTCTTCACTATGTTTATTAATATGTTCCCATAATTTATTCAGACATTCCTCCAGACAGGATGTACTATATCCTCTCACAAGAAATGAGTTATAAACTGAATCTAGTTCATTTTTAAATATTTTTTCATCATTACAAAGTCTAAAGCATCTTAACATTTCTCCATACGGTAAAGAATATTTAGTATGAGGAACATGTCCACTAGTACCATGTACATAAGTAGTGGGACCTTCAAACTTTCTATTAACCGAAGTTATTAATTTATAGCCACTAGAGATGTCCAAAATAACATCCAAAAAAGGTATTCGTGAACCCATAGTTAACCCATCAAAATCTAGACCAAATCTATTGTGTTTCAAATCTGAAATAAATTCTACAGCCATAGATTGATCCCCCTCTACCAAAAAAATCAGATCATCTACAAATCTATAATATTTAATAACATAGTCTTGAAAAAACCTATGTTTATAAATATACTCATATTCAAACAGTCCCATGGCCAAATTGGCATACATGGGGGCAAATGAAGCCCCCATGGCTGTACCCTGTTTCTGGCGGTACATAGTATTATTAAACTCAAAATAGTTATTTGTTAATGAAAAATATATTAATTCAATAACAAATTCAGAGACAGGTGACTGGCCCAAAAACCGTCTCAATGCCTCTAATCCAAAGTTATGGCTTATATTGGTGTACAGGCTTTTAACATCTACAGACAACCAATATAGATTTTTATTCCATTTTATACCCTTAATTTTATTCAGAAAATCAAAAACATCCAGTAAAAAAGAAGGTAATTTCTTAACATAGGAAATTAAATAATTATGTAAAAAAATACCTATATTTTTTAGAAAATAGTTATGACCAGAAACTATAGGGCGACCTGAGAGTTTGTCGAGGCCTTTATGAATCTTAGGCAAACAATAAAAGTAAGCCTTCCTACAACCTTCTGTTTGAAATTTATTTTTCACATCTTTCATCTCAAAATAACCCAATCTATAACCCTTATGTATCAATTCATTATATTGTGATATAGCCTCATAATATTTATGTATCGCACATTTTTCATAAATATTCTTATCGTTAAGATGTTGCATACATATGTTTAAATAATCCATACTATTTAAGACAACCAATTTGTTGCCTTTGTCAGCAGGTTTAAAAACAACATTATTTCTTTTACTAAGGTTCATTAAGATCTTCCAATCCTTCTTCGACATATTATATTCAATATTACTGTGATTAAACATAAATTCATGATATCCCATTTCCAGGGAATGATTAACCATTTTAGTAAAATTAGCAACATCATGGTTAGAAATCAAGGGAAAAAAATCACTTTTTGAAGGAACCTTTTCAGTGTTAAGCTTAATATAAGCGTTAGTAAATTCATCCGACAAACAAGAATAAAAACTATTATTAGAGCTAGAATCATCAGAATTAGAGTCTACACATTGCTCATTAGTATTTAAACTAAAAAAATACTTCAGATACAATTTGCGACTGAATTTATATACATCCATTTGCATGTCATATAACCTAGAAACCACAGTTGGAATAAACTTTAAGCCTAAATTCAGTACTGAAAGTTCATCGTTACTGAGTTCAAAATTAGATAAATTTACAACATAACAGTTCAATGAGTTAAACAACTCACTACCATCTTCCTCGTTTGTAGCTGCCCCTCCAGCCTATTCTGTTTATGTTGCAAATGAAGGTACATTTCTTTAACAATGTATTTTTAATGCTATAAAACATGCAGAAGTCCATTAGTACTGGATAAGATGATGTCTTGTAAGCCAGGTACATACCACCTCTCAATCTGTAGGAAACTTGGTATAAAGATAAGGCTTTGAGGTTGTCTGCACATTTCATTTGGTTTATACCTTGTAGCCCCTTTTTGAGGAACATCTGTGGGTATTACAGCAATTGCAATTCCATAACCCAAGAGCTCCATCATGTTTCTCTTCATATAGTCCAGATAGATACATCTCAGGTCTTTTACACCAACATATGGAATGGCAGAGTCTTACTGGTACTTGTGGTTCAATGACCCGAGTGCATATATGATCTAACAGATCCTGACCCCTGATAGACAGCTGACCATGACCCTCTCCTTTCTCAGATTAGTGAGTGGAAAATCTGTGTGCCTCATGATGGAACCTTGTATGATTTAAAAATGTGTTTGTGTAGAGGTTTGCCTTACGAGCTTACAAACTGAGACACCATGAGCTGAAGCGGTATATGTCGCAGTGGATGTTGCTTTGGTAGAATGTTTGTGAGGTTGCTGAGCATTCCTATTGCTATAGCTGCATCTAAGAGGCATGTGAGGTTTAGAACATCAGCATACATGAGTCTATGTGCTTGGTGTTTAGTCTGAGTGGTAGGTAGAATGTGGTGTTGTGAGTTTCTGACAACCTGTTTGGTAATTGTAGTAGCTGTATGTCAGAACCTTGTTCCAATTGAGAATGTATAATTTCATCTCTCACACACTGCATGCAAATGTTCAATAATTAAGTGGTTATCAGTAAACATGAGACAGTTATTACATTGTCTCAGGATACCCATTTCTACCAAGCTGTCTGCAGAGCCAGGAGGAAAGTGCTTATCCTTGGTTTCAGATGTTAACTTCGTGGATTAAAAGAGGAGTTGTACCAGGAGTTAAAGAGTAGGTTTATTTGGGTCAAATTAAAATGACACTATGATGTTTAAGATGAGACTGCTGGAGCAATACTTCTCTGGACAGAAACCACAGTAATGGGGGGCCAAATTCCATAAAGCTCATGGAAGCAACATGTCAAAGGAAAACTTCACCATACCTGCGGTGGACAGTTATAAAAGACACACTTATAGCAGTCCAAGTACTTGGCTATTCAGCATTGGATAATTATGGATTCTACTCATGCCAGTCTGATTCCAAAACACTTGTGTGCACACAGCCAAACGTAAATGTGCCAAACTGCCACACTGACTATTTCTGAAATTCTCAGAGTTAAAGTTAACACTACAGAGTTTGTCAAATTCCATAGCAAAAAAAAAAAACAAACCCCCCCCCCCAAAAAAACAAAAAAACAAACAAAAAAAATTGATAAAAATGCAACCTGCAATTAATGAACTGGCTACAGTGACACAAGCCATAAATGAAGCTATTGTTGTGCACTCTAAAAGGCAGTCAGCTAGAGTCAACAAGGCTGCAACTAAACCAGTTGTCAGGCAAATAAATAATTGACAGGTACTGGCTAGTCAGACAAATGGTGCAGGCTGTCTGCATCATGTGTGCCCCACACATGTCTGTGCAGACACTGCGAGGAAACCCCATCTCCCTTGAACCAAAGTGTGTCTCAGTCTAGGTGTACTTGCATCTGGAACATTCCAGAGACATACTGGGATTGCTGTGGGAGTGTCAGAGACAGCTTCCAGTCATATCCTGGCAAAATTCTTGGAATCAATGTGTGGCAATATGGATATCTACATACACTTCCCATACACCTCCATGGAGAGGAGAACAGTAATGCACCCAGTTTTATAGCATCACAAACTTCCTCCATATACTCAATGCAATAGATTGTACATACACACACACACACACACACACACACACACACACACACACACACACACACACACACACACACACACACACACACACAGTGTACCTATCAAGACACCAGTGAATCCTTAAGCAGACCGATTCATAAACAGAAAGAGCTGGCCATCCATCAACTGGCAGGCTGTGTGTGCAGCAGATGGCAGCATAACAGACATCATGGCAGCACACTTTGAAAGTATCCATGATATTGTCATATGGAGGGAAAATGGAGTGAGTGCTGCATTCCAGCAATGTGAAATGCTGGAGCACAGCTATGATATAAGCTAAGGATAACCCTCACAACAATATCCATTCTGACCATTTGTTTACATTGCACATAACAGGTGACTATGGTTATCCACTTGAGCCATGGCTAATGACATCATGCCATGAACCATCCAACCCTGTACAGGATACATACAATAAAGCAAATGCAGCAACCAAGAAACAATGTAGACTATGTGTTTGGTCTATTGACAGTTTGGTTCAGATGTCTGGACACATACGGGGATCCACTACAAAACACATCTGAGAAGGCAGCACAGATGATAACAGTGTGCACCGTACTGCACAACATGTTACCTAGGGCACATGGCAGTCTTCCAGCTGCAGGTGTGGGTGAGCTATCCCAATAACTCAGATGTCTGAAGAGGACATCCCACAGATATCAGAGGAGGAGCAGGAGAACATAGCTGGCAGAAGACACAGGTATAGACAATGTAGGGTATGACCACAAGTGCAGGCCAAGGCAACATGGTAGCATCTGACCCAAATTTTTGAGTCATTACAAGCCACATGTACATGAGTACACCGACTAAACATTGATGTTCAGGTGTTGCCCCACCAAAGCAGCACAGATTGCATCTATTGGCAAGTATCCACTAGATGTACAGGCTGAGAATCAGACATAACACCTTAATCATAATATATTGTAATGTGAACATATGCAAATGTGTCACAACAGGGAACATCAACTCAGGGCGCAAATGACACAGCTATGTACACACAGTCAGATTATAGTATCACTGTATGGAAAACAATAAGGGACACAGATCAGTGCAACACATGCATATCTCTACAATCTAATAATATGAAAAAAGTGAAACAAAGCAGGGCAAAATGCAGAAACATCCACCTCAACAAATATCACAGTAAACTAGTAATATAAAGAGTCAGCTATGTTTATGAAACAGTTGAATTCACTCTAACGCAGTCTAGGGTAATCTCATTATTATTTCACACCATAGTCTGCTCTGCCTCTACCATGTACAGAAACACTTGGCCCAGGTTGCTCTATGGAGGAGACTGATGGGGTGACACCATCATGTTCAGGTAAAGGAGCATGACTGTGAGTTGAAAGCCTTGCTTTGTTTGGTGAGACCATAGCAGATGGACCAACAGTGGAACTCTGTGCATGTAGAACCATAGACACTGATACTTGATGACCAGTGGTTATTCTGCAGACAAGTGGCCTGTCTCTCACAGGCTGCAATCTGCTGAGTACAGTAATGGTATGCAGAAACCTGCTGGTACTATGACACTGCTCCCATACTGTAAAAGTCAGTGTTTCTACCATCCATGCCACAGTTAGCAGACTGTCATTCTGAGGGGACAATACTGCCATTATCTCAATGTGTCTGCACTCTTGTCCTTCATGCATCAGAAGTAGCTGGTGTGGCACACAATCTCTGCCATGTGCAAGCACATGGATGTCTTACTAGTGTCATTGCTGGGAATGTTCATTTGTCTGCAGTAGTTGTGGGTAACTGCCATCAGCTTCAGCCTCATCTGGGGTCTGTCATTCAACAGACTCATCCGGTTCAACATCCAATGTCCCATCATTCTCCAGATGCCCTGATAAGTTCTTTTCCACATCTGAGGCAACAGCTGAAGTAACATCACTATCAACATCTTGGATGGACTCACCCGATATGTCAATGTCCTGTGTGCCAGGGGCCATAATACCATGCTGAAACACATTTGAGACCACATCATGATCACTAGATGGGCTGATGGATGATACAGATACTAGATATGCTACAAGATGCAAAGACACAGGTCAGGACAATGTGCTTACATCACATGATGGATACCATGAAAGGCATAAGACATATATATCTAACTGCAATGCTACAAATAATAATGACTTTACATGAGGTTTACTGTATGTAAATGATTCACAGAATCTACATACATGGAGAATAGAATTAGGTTACAAAGCCAACATACATGACATATGTGAGGAATACAAACAAAACATACACCTGACGACTCCTTATGGGATGATGGTGCATATAAAGCACTCATATGTGCACTTGATGAGTTTGATGCAGGCTAGCCTAGAAATGGGAAGAAGGACAAACCGTACTACCAGTGGAGGACAACAAAAGGTGTAACAGCAATGACATGTATGAAACATAGTTAATTAGCATACCAATTGCAGACTCCTGCTGTGGAGAGGTTGTAGGTTGTACTATGGATCCTGCACTGGGAAAGTAAAGAGAAAGTCAACACAGCCATGTGTTTAACCAAACCAGTACTGACAGCCTCACAATCATAACACAGTAACAGGACTGCGGATACTCACATGACTTGTGTTGCATCTGCACACCAGATGGGCCTTTGTTGAAACATACTGACATAAATATCTTGTATTACATGTGTGCTATACATTGAACTTCATACATGAATTTCTGGTTAAAGGCTTATAGTGCCTGCATATTTCAACTGTTTCTTACTGAAATTGGTACATCTTGTATGCTGTAGCATAGACTAGATCCAGGCCTGCTGAATCCAGCACTGTTTGTATGCTTGTTGTTTGTTTGCTTGTTATTTCCCTGAAACGCTAATACCACCTAAAACGCGGCTTTTCAGTGCTTCTGTGGATCCCTAGTGATATCTGCATTGCTTACTGTACTCATTTCCTTGTTTCACTTAAAAGAAAGTTACTGTTTGTCATTTTTGCATTTAAGTTACCTGTAACACATTGCATTTAAGTTACCTGGCACTTGCTCACTAAAGCAATTATATGAGTCAGCACTAAAAAATTAAAAGCACTACACCCTCACAAACTCCCCTTGAGTACCTTGTTCCCCATTGGCCCTTTTTTTCAATTATAAAGGAATCCCCAATACTATTCTAGCATGTCCAAAGGTCAGTTGTCAATCTTTTCTCCAGTCCAGCTGGTGAATCTGGGAATCTTGAGGCAATGTTACAACTGCCTCATGTACACAGACAACACTCTCCTCCTCCCAACAAATTCTAACACATGTGAGAGATGCATCCATATAGCCAAATTGGAGGCTAAGCTCTCTCAACTCAGTACTGGCGTAACCAGTCAGGAGGAGAAGGAAACCACACTCACTACAATTCCAGTCTCACATAGACCTACCACGACAGCAAACCAAACACATAAACACACAAAAACATACTCGGAGGCTCTAAATAAAAACCTGCCTAAGCAGTAGAGACCTCCAAAGCAGACACCCAAGCAACCGCTACCCCAAAACAAAACACGTGCAACACATAGCTCACAAAGCCAGTGTGCCAAACAGTCACAGCCCTTAAGGCTAAACAACACACCTGATACACTTGTAATAGATGACTCTATTGTCAGGCACACTGACGTCCCGCTCACCAGGCTGAACAAGGAGAAGGTCATGGTGAGCTTCCTGTCAGGCGCTAGGATCCGCCACATAACACAAGCACTCAGGTCACTCCAAGGCAAGTACAAATATGACTCAGTCATTGTCCATGCTGGTGTGAATGACCTGAGACGTACCTCCCTGGACTACATGAAAAGAGACATAGAGGAGCTCTCTGAGCATGTGGCCCAGGCCGGTATGACCCTGACCTTGAGTAGCATCTTACCCTCACCAAGAATGATGCCACAATATAAAGACAAGATGATCAATTTTAACAATTGGCTTAAGTATTGGTGTCATTCAAAGGGGATCCAATGCCTGTCAGCCTGGTATGACATGCTCTACAAGCCACAATGCTTCGCTAGGGACGGCTTGGACCTGTCACCCCTGGGCTTTTGGATATTGGCAAAGGCTCTTGCTACCCCCATAGTGCCTTTTTTAGGCAAGGCTCAAAAGACAAATCCACCTCCATAGGTATCACAAGGGATAAGAAATTAAGAGTAATGCTACTCAATGCCAGAAGCCTAAACCTCAAGATGCACGCACTCGAAACTCTCCTTAGCATGGAGAACATCGATATCTGTGCAGTAACAGAAACCTGGTTCAAGGCTCCCGAGAGCACCCCAGCACTACCAGGTTATACCTCATACCATGCTTTTTGGCCCCAAAACTTGGACCATCCCACAAAAGGAGGGGGAATATCAATATTCGTCAAAGATACCCACACTTCCAGGTTGGTGGCACAGCACGAAGCATCAGAGACTATCCATGTGCAACTAACAGTGGGTAAAACTGCCTTTCAGTTTATAGCCTGCTACAGACCACCCTCCCAAACCCAGGAACCATACACGGCCTTCCTGAGAACACTGGAAAATATGAAGGTCTCTCCAAACACCATTATATTGGGCGACTTCAACTACCCAAACATAGACAGGGAGCATTACTCTAGCTCCAACATCCTAGCCCAAAGGTTCCTAGAATTTATAAACTCAAATGCTATGGAACTTGTTATTACTCCCACAAGAGGGGAAAACATACTGGACCTGATCATCACCAACATGGGGACTCTATGCTCAAGACCAGAAGTGTATCCCTCACTGGTAAGATCAGACCATAAACTGATCTCACTGGATATTCACATCCCGACCCCACCCCATGCCCAGAAAACCACAGTGAAAAACTTCTCTAAAGCAAATTTCACACTCCTCAAAACCGAGGTGGAATCCTTCAAAGCCCCCGGGCCTGTGGAAAATATGGCCCAGACCACAGAATCCTTTATAAACGCATTCTATGAACATCGTCAGGAATGCATGGATCATGCAATCCCAAATAAAACCAAGACCCAATCCTCCAAAGGCAGATGTCCTGTCTGGTGGACCCCTGCCATAAACAAACTATACAATAGAAGGAGGAAGCTACTAAATGATAGAGCAAAATTCCAAAAAGGGAAGGCATCTCTAATCAGTATTAGCAAAAAACTACGGGCACTCATAAAATCGTCTAAGGCCAGCTTCGAGAGAAAAATTGCACAGGACACTAAGGATAATCACAAGACTTTCTTTAGTTATGTTAGGAACCTGGGTGGTAATTCCCAGATATGCTCAGAATTAGTCCAAAATGACAAAAAAAAAACACCGAACCCACAGACATTGCCAACATCCTAGCTGACAGGTTCAGCGCAAACTTCTCCCCCCCTCCCCACCAAAAGGGCAAATATCTACCCCAGCAGAGTGCTGCCCCCCTGACATCTCAGATGCTCAGGTAAGATCCACCCTCTCCAAAGCAAAAAACACAGCATCAATGGGACCAGACGGTTGCTTCCTACATGAACTCCAAGAAGAGCTAAACCCAAACATAAAACTACTGTTCAATCTCAGCCTTACTACAGGATATGTACTCAAAGAGTGGTGTACAGCAACTGTGGTCCCTCTCCACAAAGGTGGTGCCTCACCGAATCCTGGAAACTATCGCCCCATAAGCCTGACTAGCTTGGTCTGCAAAGCTATGGAAAGGATCATCATGGACCTCATAAATAAAGATATTGGGGAACTACAGACACTGGATCCTACCCAGTTCGGCTTTGTTAGGGGCAGATCCTGCCTCTTAAACCTGGTTGATTTCTTTGAAACAGTCACCAAGGCCATTGATGAGGGGAAGGTGGTCCACACAGCCTACCTGGACCTCGCCAAAGCCTTCGATACAATACCCCACTCAGGCATTATAGATAAGCCACCAGCTTAAATATAAACCCCATGTCACTAGATGGGTTGCAAACTGGCTCAAGAACAGAACCCACAGGGTTAGAATTGCTGGAGCCATGTCAGACTCCAAACCAGTTACAAGTGGCATCCCACAAGGCTCAGTCCTGGGACCTCTCTTGTTCGGTATATATTTCTCGGAGGTACAGGCCAACATGGAAGGACTGTTGCTGACCAAGTTCGCAGATGACTGCAAACTGGGCGCCATAATCGACTCTCCAGCCGACACAAGCATCCTCCAAAAGGGCCTCATAGAAACAGACAACTGGTGCCAGAGCCATGGCCTCAAGCTAAATGCCAAAAAGTGTATAGTCATCCCCTTTGGCAAAAACAAAGTGCCCACAAATTACCACATAGGTGGTAATCCATTAAGTACCAAAGAAGTAATTAGGGACCTGGGGACCCAAGTTGATAGCAATCTCTCATTTGACAACCACATGGTCAAAGTGGTTAGAAAAACATTTTATATAGCCCACCTAATCATGAAGGGTTTCACATCTAGATCAGGGGTGGTCATCGTGCCTCTTTACTCATCCCTCATCAGGCCCATAATTGAGTACAATACCCCTTTTGGGATGTATCTTACCAGACACCTGCAGCAACTGGAAAGACCCCAAAAGTACCTCACCAAGAAGATCAAAGGGCTCAAACAGATGCCATATGCTGCCCGGTTAAAGAAACTCCAGCTCTACTCAGTGGCATACCGCCTGTTCAGAGGCAATCTGTGCCTGACGTATAAAGCCATGTCCAACCCAGAATTAATGGACATGCTGCACCTCAGAAAATCCAAATCCCATCGAGCTACACACTCGAGAGACTTGAACCTCAGCACTGAAATAAATAGGACATGCTGGAGGGACAGATTCATAACCCAGAGGCTCCCTTCACTCTGGAATAAAATCTCAGTCCAGGTTAGGCAGAGTCCCTCATTGACTCTCTTCAAGAGGAATCTTGATGAGTGAATGGGAGATCGTAGGTTTACCCCGGGTTATCACTTCTGTGTCACTGTTAGACAGAGGCACAGTATACTAGCCTCAAAAAAGGGCATAGCAAAATTAATTTAAAATGGGTGGCGAAAGCCAAACACATTCTGGCTAGGCTTATAAATGCCCTAGGGCAGATAGCCTAGTATGAACCTATGAACTTATGAACCTATTGATGCAAGCTATGGAACTTTTGCAGTAACATACTTGGACTGTCGAACGTGAAACTGCACAGCTTGGGCCACCACTGGATGCACCTGAAGTGAAAAATGTTGAGGAAATAACAATATGACAGTAAACAGCAGTTACATGAAATGAGGCTAAGGCAATAACAGGTAGTGGTTACAATAACAGTATGGGGATACTTGCCTGCCATTCCCTGGTGTTGTCCTGAAGTAGATGAACCTGTAAATATTAATGCAAACAGCATTACACATGTTGATTCAACTGCTCTGTCTGCTCTTCAGCTGTATGAATACATGTCATTAGACATGCTCATCATCCTCACCCTATGTTGATCTGAATGCATGGCTCAAATCCACTGCTATAAATCAAAAATTATAATACATGAATATGTATTCTACAGCAATATGCAGTGATTGTCTCCATACCCAGCTATGTCATGGAAAGAAAGACATACATGTTTGGCCAGGAACTTCAGCTTTAATCCCACACCACATAAGCATTTCTCCCTACTTGCTGTATGCAGTGAAGCCAGAAATATTGTGATGTCATTGTGGGGGAGTCAATGGTGGTCCACCACCAGAGGCATCCCTTGATCTCTCTTATCATCTTCATCTGTTGCTTGCATGATGGATTATGTCTGAGCATCATCATCTACAGGCATCATGAGATCATTTGTGACCTCCAACCACATTTATCATGGTGGTGAATTTGGTCTAGACTTCATGTCTCCAAACTGTATCACCAGAATGGTTAAGTTATTGAAAAACATCAAGCATGATTTTATTTTCCTAAGGGCAGAAGTTGTCACCCCTAGGATGTTTGGCCAATCTGAAAGACAGTGATATGCACATGATCATATTCCTGTGTGAGCCCATTTATGCAGTTGATTATGTGGACAGTGTATCTCAACATAAACAGTACTAATGTGACATGTAAAAAGTAACAACAATGCCTTCATACACAACATTTGTAAAATGAACATAACTTGTAATATATTTAGAGTGAGAACCTCTCACACTACATTTACTTTGAATGGAAGTCCAAACTCAACAGCATCATGACACAGAAATCTGCATGCATTTCACATTAAAATGGTACACAAACTAACAATTGAACATCAGATGGAAAGTCCCTTGAAATCAAAGGGCAAAAAATCCAGGCTGAGAATAATTCCAAAATAACAGCAAAGAATCCACAGATATACATGCAGGTACCAGTTTATTCACAGAAGACACAAGCGCTTTCACAACAGATTGAAGAAGCTGTTGTGAAAGCGCTTGTGTCTTCTGTGAATAAACTGGTACCTGCACGTATATCTGTGGATTCTTTGCTGTTATTTTGGAATTATTCTCAGCCTGGATTTTTTGCCCTTTGATTTCAAGGGACTTTACATCTGTTTCTGTTATATTGCTGCATTTTGGGCTCTGTTTTTGCTGATCAGATGGAAAGTGTTGGAAAACCTCAGAATCCATAGCCAGGTGGATCTTTTGTATATTGAGCAGCAATGAAGACATATTTTCAACAGCAAAAGGACATGTTTTTTAACATTTTTGTTAAGAAACATTTTATTTTATTTTATTTAACATTTGTTGACTGGAAAAGTCCGACTAGGTTCCACAGAGCCTGTTTTCAGTGGAGGCCTGGGGAGAAATGCTCCAGATGCATGTCTTTAGGATATGGGGAGGAAACTGGAGTACATGGAGGAAACCCACGCCATACGCAGGGAGAACATGCAAATTCCGCACAGAAGGCACCCAAGCCGAGAATCGAACCAGAGAACCTCTTGCTATGAGGTGACAGCGTTAACCTGAATTAACCATGAATGAACCATGAATTAACATAGTACATACTGATAGTGTCAGAATCCATTGGTATCTGTAGTAACACCACAGAGTACAAGGAATTATCAGTAAAAATTGTGGATGATCCTTAAATATGTCTTTATATACTGTTTACATCTGTAATGCAATTCTGTCTATGCAACTCAATATGTGAATGAAATCAGTTAATTAAAGCAGCAACAAATGTATGCATAAAGTCAATCAAATATCAGTCCAGTAACTTACAACAAGGTCTGTTAAAACTCACATTTGAGTGAAAATTAATTTAAACAGGTACCTCTAAGAATGACTGACTTTAACAGATGTAATAATGTCCAAAACAGAAATGTTACCAATTGCCAATGTACCTTTCACTCTGAATCACAGAAACAAAGTGCATCTAATGTGCAGCCACCTTTAAGTATCATTTGCACCATACATGACTAATGAGGTTTATTAAAATTCTAGGTTTTGGAATTCCATTTGCACACATCTATGTAAATTGGCTGCATGCACTGCAACACCCAAGATTACTGCAAAAACACCCACTGTGTATTAATAAACAGTACCATTATATGCCATTGATCTGATAACATGACATCAGCACCACTTTCAAATAATGTTTTTTGATACATTTACAGATCAGACCATTGCTAACTGTGAACTGAGTGGGACCTCAGTGAGTACCTCTCTGTTTTTTTTCATTTTTCAGGAATTTCAATTAGAGGATCATGATGGCTACTTCAAAGAAGATAAGACATATCTGTGTCCTCAACTGGACCGAGGAAGAGACCACCCAGATACTGACCATGCATATTGGAGTGCAGCATAGAATGAGAGCCAGGCCAAGGAACTTCATGAGGATAAATGTATGGAATGAGACTGCGAGGGAGCACCAAGGATGTACAGGGATCTACTGCACTACAGTGCAAGTTCACCACTGCTGTGATGACCTGCAGAGGTACATGGGAGAGCTTCGAGGGTCACCAAGATACAGAGACAGCCAGTGGATCCCTACAGTAAGTGTGTCTATCCTATGTATACCTGAACATTCCTACAGAAATTCGGCATATATCAGTGTTCTCTCTCTCTATATATATATATATATATAGATATGTAATATATATATATATATATATATATATATATATATATATATATATATATATATATATTTATATATATATGTATATATAGATATATACGACAGATGCATTTTGTAACCATTAACTAACTGTTGTGACAAATAGCTCGATATTTAACTGGCTGTGATAACTGCTGTCCTTATAAGTGTTTGTTCAATTCTCACACAGGTCATGTCTTTAATAATGTTTATAATATCTCTAATTATGACCTTTGTAGATGTACATATGTTTTAAAAAATATAATGACATCATTTCACACAGCCATTGTCCTCATGCATCACTAACATGTATAACAGCTAAGCCATGAATGACTGTGTACTTTGTAGTTTTCTATTAAAGTACCACAGCATCGTCTACTGCACCATTATCCATTGAAATACAAACTCATACATAACTGCTTTAATTCATTCCTCCTAATAAAGTAAACATGCTTAATACAGTCACATTTATTTAAGCCATTAGCAATGCTTGTCCAACTACGTACACATATGTTATCATTTATGTGTTGATAGCTGTTATTTCTTTACATAAAAATGTTCAGTAAGTGTTTTCAGTTTCTGTATTCATCCATTCTCCACAGGAAATCAAAGAAAAACTTGCAGTATCTGTTTTTTTTTTATAAAACCTCTGCTTCCTGTTAGCTCAGCCTGTAGGGAAATCAATGAGCATGTCAACATTTTGGTGTGCTGTGGGTTCCAATCCACATACGGGAAACATCTGAAATTGTTATCTTGGTTTACTTCACCCATATCATTTCTTTAAAGAAACATATCCCATTAATTGATCTTAATGTTTATGCTGTGCATGGTTACAAATAACTGAATTAGTCATTGAATTTCTATGAATATACCTGTAATCCATAAAACTCTGCTAACATCAGCTTTTTAACAGCAGGATTAGTAAAGAAGTACTTGTTTTTTAACAAGAACATGTACTGACTGTTACCTTGGCCTGTAGGGAAACTGGCCAGCATTCCTACATTTTGGCATGTTGCGGTTTCCAAACCACACAGGGAAAACATATCTGAAATTGGGTGGTGAAGTAGCAGTCCTCTTTTTTGGTCTGCTTAATGTGTCCCCCTTACAAACACCACTACCAAGCTTTCACCCTGCTGAACTAATTGCACTAAATTGTCACCTGAACTCTCACAAAAGGTTTGCTATAGCCTCAGTTTACATCCCTCCAGAAAATAACATTCCTTTCCTTGAAAATATACTTTAATGGCTGACTGACACATTTCCTATGAAACCATAATTCTGGGTGACTGGTCAAAACTCATGTCTGACTCCCCCAATATGTGCATTAATCTTCATGGCATTACTCATCATATCCTCCACTCGTATTAATAAAATTACTGGTACCAGTTCTATCCTTGACTGGATACTTACTACAGGCCCTAATCTCTACCACAACCCCTGCACTCTTCCTAACTCTCTTAGTGGTCACCTATCCATTCACATCCAAAAAGACTCTATTCCAATACCTAGATCTGACATATGCAGAAACTGATGCAAACTATACTCATTTGACATTGATTTCTTGCATCTATATCATAGCATTGACAGCTTAGGTTGTCAAATCCTAAAACATAGACACCTAAGTGTTGAAAGCTTAGAAAATCTAACGGCCACATAAACTAATTCTTTCCTTGGGAAAGAATTCACATGGCCGTCCGTAAACAAAATAAACAAACACACCCAAACATAATGAGGGGCTTCACCCCCCCCAACTAAATATGCCATCTCTGAGATCGCTCTACATTGGGGAAAGGGCAAATCTCCGATAATGGCCACACAAATTCTTTCCCGAGGAAAGAATTTGATTATGTGGCCATTCACTATTGTAAGCTTTTGACGCTTAGGTGTCGATGTTTAAGCATTCAACAACTTAAGCTGTCAATAATACAATAGGAACCCGATTCCTTTAACTCTAAACTAGCATCCATTAACTGTTCCTTCCTCCATTACCCTCCTCTTAGTGAAGCTGTGGAAATATTTAACCAGATTTTCTTCAATGCCGTAGACTCACTTGCTACCTAAAGAAAAATTAGGATAAAAGCCTCCTGTATACCTTGGCTATCAGAAGAAACATGTTCCCTCATGCACAAAAGGGATAGTATCTGGAAAACCTGGCAGAATACTGAATCCCCAACCCTACTACAAAGCTATAAGGAAATCAGAAACGTTATGAAAAAACACATTTATCAAAATAAGAAAAACTTTTACAATACAGCACAATCCAATCACCTCTCCAACCCCCAAAAATTCTGGTCCACCATTAACAGTATCCTTCACCCCGGGAACCCCTCAACCCCAAACCCTTTCCCTAATAAAACACCACTAGAGACTACCACCCTGCTCAATAAATACTTCATAGACATCATCCGTAAACTAACTCACTCTGACCTAACTCCTGTTCCCCAACTCTTCCCCCTCTTCTAGCTATATTAACAAAAACACTTTCTCTCTTAAACCCATTCCCACCTCATATATCAAATCTCTTCTTTGTAAAGTTAAACCTTATTCCCCATCTGCTGATAATCTACGTCCCCTCTTTCTCAAGCTTGCTGCTGATTCCATAGCATTTCTCATCTCTATACTAATAAATATATCTATTCAAGAAAGCACAGTTCCTAAAATCTGGAAAGCCTTCTATGCTATTCCACGGCACAAAATAGGTAACTCCATAGACCCCTCTAACTTTTGACCTATAGCTATCCTACCACCTCTTTCTAAAATTCTAGGAAATGTATCCACTCTCAACTCCTCAAATACGTGATACAGGAAAACCTCCTAACCCCTACTCAACATGGTTTCTGGCCTGACCACAGCACTGCTACAGCCCTCTTATCCTTTACTCATATAGTTTCTGAGCCCAGAGACTATAACCAACTTGTGTCCCATTTCTTCCTTGACCTATCCAATGCTTTCGATACAGGGTCTCACTCTAAACTACTAACAAGACTAACTGAACACAACCTCTCTTCTGCCACCATGCAGTGGTTCTCCAGCTACCTTTCTAACAGACTACAATCTGTCCAATGGCTCACTTCTTGCTCCCCCTTCTTGCCTGTAAAAACAGGGGTTCCTCAGGGTTCTATCCTATGTCCCCTTCTATTCAATATCTTTACCAACAATCTCCACTCCACCTACAACCACTCTGCTCTTATCCAATACACAGATGACTCCACCCTCATCACTTCCTCTAATAACATATCTCATCTCATTTCCCTTACTCAAAAAAGATTTAACTCTGTCAAAAAATGGCGTAATGAAAACCAGCTTATCCTAAACCTCAAGAAAACTAAACTTTTACTCTTCCTACCAAAATCACTCTCAGACCATAAATCTTACTTTTCCATCTCCTCACTAGATAACACTAACATCAAAACAGACTCAGATACAAAACTCCTCAGTACCATAATAAATCACCAGTGTATCAAAATGACACATCAAAAATTAGGATTATTGTGTGGAAACAAAAAATACCTTACTCCTGAAGCTAAACTGTCCTTAGCTAGAGCATTCCTAATACCAGGCCTCCTTTACACTGCTCCTGTACTCACAAACCTACAGTCCACATTAATCTCACAACTAGAATAAAGCAATAATAAAATTGCCAGATTTGCAAAAAAATGACCTTAGAGATCTCACCATTGCATCGCATTAAAACAACTGCAATGGCCTGATAGCACAACTTAAAATCACCCACTCCACCCTATACAAACCTACTGCTTGCCCCTCCCTCTCTACTCTAATATCTTTCTACACCCCTACCAGATCACTCAGAAGCTCTGAGCAACAACTCCTTGACATACATAAACCCAGCAGAAATATAGATAAACTTCTCTACAACTACAATGTGTCTTTAGCCTGGAACAAACTTCCTAACTCCATCAGAAACACCTCAAATACTACTCAATTTAAAAAGCAACTAAAGCTCTTCCTCTTAATCTCAAGGATCTGTCCTTGTTAGGATTCCACCTAACCACTGCCACCCTTACGACCTTACCTCATATCTTCCAGCTCACTTCTCTCCCTCTATGATCAACCTCGCAGATACTTTTTCCATTCAAACTCCCTTTGTACTGTAGTTTCTCATACTGATAATGTCACATCTCAGTATCCACTGCAATTTTTGACAATATAATTCTGTAAGTATGTATTGTATTCTATATATTGTATTATATTTTTGTTATTACTGAAAATCTACGAGGTCATTGACTCCTTCAACTTCTATTTTTGTTCTTTCCTAGACATCAGCTTTAAATACATACTGTACACAGTCAATGATTCCACTTCCTGTCAACTGTATTTTTTTTTTGGAACTGTATTTTTTGGTGCTAAATCCTTTTTTGTTTTTTTTATATTTGCTTGTTGTACTATTTCACTCTAACTACTATGTATAACTTAGAATATATCTATCATTCTATTTTACTGTGAATTTATTTATGTAAATACTCTGGAGCTTTTCTCCTCAGGTCTCCACTGAAAATGGACTTCTGGCTCATTTGGACCAACCTGGTTAACAAATGTCAAATAAATAAATTGTTATCTTTGTTTACTTCACCCATAGCAATTCTTTAGAGAAGCATATTGTACTTATTGATATTATCCTATATTTTGATCATGGTCACAAAAATCTTGGTTATTTGTTAAATTCCTATGAACGTATTCATAATCTGTCATGGTCTGTTAACATCAGCTTTTTAACATCAGGGTCAGTAAAGCCTGCTACAATCTGTTATATGTCTGATCAATGTTTTTGTTAATATTGTATAATTTGTAAAAGTGCTATCCAGTTCTGCCTTCTGTGAAAGTTGGGCATCAGGCTGGCAACTTAACATCATACAAATTTCACTGCCAAGCAATCTGCAGACCAGTGATCCACTGCATTGATCCCTAACCAGGAAAAGCCGAAAAAATTGCTTTCTTTTGCTATCTAGTTCTGCTTTATCGTTAATTATTACAATCAAGTCAAGAACCCCATCATCCTCATCTTTTGTAGAAGTAGGATGGATAGATTTACAATTGAAATGCAGAACAGGGAAGATGTATTTGTTTAGTGATGTGCACTTTGCTAAGAAATATCATGGTTCTCACACATACCTTACTGTGCCTCTTATGTACAACAGTATGGTTTTGTTCGCAGAAGCTCTATGATACATGACACTATCCCACTGTTTGAGGAATGAATGATTTCCATTTCTGTTAATGTTTATGATCACGGTTTTGTTGAGGGTCAGTAACCCACACTACAGCTTCACGCAGGAATGGGCATGGCCTGCATGATTGACAAGGCAGAGATCAGTGATGCAGTATGCTAATGTGGCATGACTGACACAGAATGCAGATTTGCCAGTGACATCATGCATACATTGCTTCTTGAGTAGTTAACATTGACCAGTATTATTCAGACCTGCAAAACAAGGTTCATTAATGAAAGGAATTCATCAATGGACTTTAATTCAGAAGCACATGTTTTCAGATTTCATTATTGGGTTGTAATTCAGAAGCAGAGTTCATTTTAATTATTTTGTACTATTCCTTTGCCAGAAACAGCTCCTTACAGCAGAAAAATCCCATATAATAATTAAAAATAATAATATTGTGTTTTGGGTTGGTATTACTTCTGAAGCAGAAGTTTTTTTTTTTTGGTTTATAAGTTTTTTTAAGAGAGAAACAGCTCTTAACTGTGGGAAACTGTTGTAATATTAAATGCAAAAAAAAAAAAAAAAAAACAAAAACAGTTACTACATCCAGGTCAATCCATTACACCAAACCCACAAAACACAGACCAGGAAAATCCCATGCATACTGCCAGTGCCTTCAATACCTTTTTCACTGATGCTATCCAAATACTAGCCAGTCAGCTATCACCTAATAACTTCATTTTACCTACCTATAACAAAACCCCACCCCCTCCATTTCGTCTCCAACCATTCCCAACAACCCATATTATTGGCCTATTCCAAAAACTGAAACCATGCTCTCCTTCAGTAGACCAACTACCTGCTGAATATCTACAGAAATCTGCCAAGTCAATTGCTTACCCCATCTCCATTTTGATCAATAGAACTATTAGCAAAGGTCACATCCCTAATATCTGGAAAGTCTCCCATATCATCCCCCTTCATAAAGGTGGTAACTCCACCAAATTCTCCAACTACCATCCCATAGCCCTTCTTTCTCCTTTGGCAAAGATCATGGAGAAATGCATCCATAGGCAATTTTTAGACCATCTAATTCAAAATAACCTACTTTCTAGCTGTCAACATGGTTTCAGACCTTCCCATAGCACTACCACTGCCCTCCTTTCTTTTACAGCTTGTATTAACAAAAAAATGTAACTATAATATGTTTTCCTCTGCACTATTTATCGATCTGTCCAAAGCATTCGACATGGTAAATCATCAAATTCTTATTGATATCCTCAAATCCTTGTCCTTAGATGCACTCTCAATTAAATGGTTCCAATCCTACTTACATAAAAGACAACAGGCTGTGCTTTGGCACAACACTTTATCTACCCACCTACCAGTTAAACTCAGTGTCCCACAGGGGTCCATATTAGGACCTCTCCTGTTCTCCATATTTATCAGTGACCTTCATCTAGCAATCCCCCACGCTACTTGCATACAATATGGAGATGACTCCACACTTATATACTCAGCCACAACCACCTCTGAACTTCACTCCCTTACCCAAAAAGTATTTAACACAGTTGAACAATGGTTCACTCTCCGTTGTCTTCTCTTGAACCCCAAAAAAACAAAACTCATCCTTTTTAATCCTACTCATAAGTCCTCTCCCATGGATTTTTTAGTTACATCCACTAATGGTACCATTATATCACCTGACCCAACTACCAAGCTACTTGGTATTACCATTGACAACAACCTCAGCTTTGACTTTCACATCAACAGCACTATAAAATCTGTCAACAAAAAAAAACTTGGCTCTCTCTACAGAATTATACCCTTCCTATCACATACAGCTATAACTACTATTGCACACACTCATCTAATCTCTACACTCCTCTATGCCTCATCCATTTTCACTAATCTATCTATGAACAACCACAATACATTAGAAACCTCCTACAATAACATAGCCAGATTTGCTACTGGCAACCCATTTAGGACTCACCATTGCTTTAATTTAAAGCAGCTAGAATGGTTGGGACTACAGAATCTACTTAAATACCACCAACTAATCATTACACATAAGACTCTTTATCAGCCCTCTGATACTCCAATTCTATCTAACATTATCACCCCCTATAAAAATCTGAAGTCCTTATGTTCATCTCAGAAACTTTTAGTTAACACATCTAAATCTAACAACAGGGCTGGAGATTCTCTCTTCTCTAATACTGTGGGAAAATTCTGGAATCTCCTACCCAGCGACCTTTCCTCACTTTCCTCTATATCACTCTTCAAAAACAGACTGTAACCTTTCCTCAAAAAACTAAAGTGCGCTAGCCGATTTACAGCATTTATAGCATTTACTGTCTGTTTTTTTTCCTTATCTCTGTAATAAAACAAAAAAATCTCTTGTTTTCCCACTTTACTGAACTAGAGTAGTCCAGTTTCAGAGTTGCTGATCCCTGGGCTTTGTTTTTAGTTCCTGTTACTGATCCATTGCCTTATTAGGAAGGAGGGAAGTTTCTTTGCTTACCAGTGGGAGTGGGAAGCACTGAGCGGCCTTTTTGTCCGATTTGGTGAAGTTTCAGCCAGAAACTAGTAGTCCATTGGTCGTTTTGGGCCAATTCCTAGCTCCCTTCATCCCCCTGCTATAAAACACGCTAAACTGTACTGCTGATCTAACCAGCATATCCTATAACTGAAAAGTTCATCTCTACTTGATTCCCAAGTAGACTATTCTCTATCTGTAAAGCCTAGCACTTACTCCTACAGTACTTGCACCTTGATAAAGCACTCTTATTATAGATAGTACCCCACCAGCCTAAAACCCACTTCCCCCGGAGTCCTTTGAAAGTTCTTTATCTACTACTTCTAGTATGTCGAGGGATCAGTTGCTAGTGTCCTCTCCAGCTCAACTGGTGAACCTGGGAATATTGAGGCAATGTTACAATTGCCTCATGTACACAGACAATCCTCTCCTTCTCCCACAAAACACAAATACATGCGAGAGATGCAACTATACGGCCAAACTGGAGGCTGAGCTCTCTCAACATAGGACTGGCAAGACCAGACAGGAGGAGAAGGTAACCACACACAATACATACCCAGTCACACATGGTACCATCACAACTTCAAATCATACACATACTCACACAAAGACATACTGGAGGCTCTGATCAAAATTTACCAAAACAGCAAAGGCCACCAAAGCAGACACCCAAACAACTACCACCTCACGACCCAACACATGCAACACATAGACCACACAGTCAGAGTGTCAAACAGTCACAGCCCTTAAGGCCAAACAAAATGCCAGACACACTTGTCATTGGTGATTCCATAGTCAGACACACTGACGTCCCGCTCACCAGACTGAGTAAGGAGAAGGTCACAGTAAGCTGCCTGTCGGGCGCTAGAATCCGCCACATAACGCAAGCACTCAGGTCTCTCAACAGCAGGTACAAGTACGACTCAGTCATTGTCCACGCTGGTGTCAACGACCTGAGGCGACGCACTCCTTGGACTACATGAAAAGGGACGTCGAGGAGCTCTCTGATTATGTAGCCCAGGCAGGTATGACCCTGACCTTGAGCAGTATCCTACCTTCACCTAGAATGATGCCACAATACAGTGATAAGATGATCAGCTTTAATAATTGGCTTAAATTCTGGTGTCATTCAAAGGGGATCCAATGTCTGTCTGCCTGGGATGACATGCTGGACAAGCCACGCTGCTTCGCAAGGGACGGCTTGCACCTGTCACCCTGGGCTTCCGGATATTGGCAAAGGCTCTTGCCACCCCATAGTGCCTTTTTAGGCAAGGCTCAAATTCTAAACCTACCACCCTAGAACACCAAAAGGAAAAAACTAAGGGTAATGCTGCTCAATGCCAGAAGTCTCAATCTCAAGATGCACGCACTCGAGGCCCTTCTCAATATGGAGAACATCGATGTCTGTGCTGTGACAGAAACCTGGTTCAAGGCTCCTGAGAGCACCCCAGCACTAACAGGTTTCACCTCATATCATGCGTTCCGGCCCCAAAATCCGGACAACACCAAGAAAGGAGGGGGGGGTGTCCATATTCATAAAGGACACCCACACCTTAAGGTTGGTGTCAACGCACGATGCATCGCCAGACCATCCAGGTGCAATTAACCATAGGCAAGACTGCTCTGCAATTTGTAGCATGTTACAGGCCACCCTCTCAAACTCAGGAACCTCACATGGCCTTCCTGAAAACATTGGAGGGATAAATGTATCTCCAAACACCATCATACTAGGTGACTTCTACTACCCTAATATAGACTGGGGACACTACTCAAGCCCGAACACTCTAACCCAAAGATTCCTGGAGTTCATAAACTCAAATGCCATGGAACAACTAGTCACCATCCCCACAAGAGCTGAAAACATACTTGATCTCATCATCACGAACATGGGATCAAAATGTTCAACACCGTACGTATACCCCTCCCTGGTGAGATCAGATCATAAACTAATCTCGCTGGAGGTCCTCATCCCACCCCACCTGAAACAAAAAGACCACAGTGAAAAACTTCTCAAAAGCCGATTTCACACTTCTAAAACTAGTGTGGTCTCCTTTAAGGCCCCTGAGCCAGTGGTAAACATTACTCAAACCGCTGAATCACTTACAAATGCCTTCTACCAGCACCTACAGGACTGCATGGATCAGGCAATCCCAAACAAAACTAAGACTCTCTGTACCAAAGGCAAGCGTCCAGTCTGGTGGACCCCAGCCATAAACAAGCTCTACAACAAAAGGAGGAAGCTACTACAAGATAGAGCAAAATCCTTGAAAGGTAAGACACCTTTGATCATTATAAGTAAAAACTAAGAGCTCTCATAAAATCATCAAAGGCAAATTTTGAGAGAAAAATCGCCAAGGACTCTAAAGACAATCATAAGGCCTTCTTTAGCTATGTTAGAAACCTAGGAGGAAACTCACAGATATGCTCAGAATTAGTTCAAAATGATGTGAAAATTACTGAACCTACACACATTGCTAACATACTGGCTGACAGGTTCAGTGCAAACTTCTCCCCCTCCCCAAAAGGAGAGATATCTATTCCAGAGGATTGTAGCCCCCAAACATCTCCAACACCCAGGTGAGAACTGCCCTCACTAAGGCAAAAAACACAGCATCCATGGGACCGGATGGTGTCCCCGGCTGTGTGCTTCATGAACTCAACGAGGAATTAAACCCACAGTTAGGACAGCTGTTTAATCTTAGCCTCACCTCAGGATACGTACCCAAGGAGTGGCGCACGGCGACTGTGGTCCCACTTCATAAGGGCGGTGCCTCCACAGACCCTGGAAATTACCGCCCCATTAGCTTGACAAGCCTTATCTGCAAAGCCATGGAGAGGATCATAATGGAACTCATAAATAAAGACATAGGGAACTTGCAGACTTTGGATCCAACCCAGTTTGGCTTTGTCAAAGGCAGATCCTGCCTCTTAAACTTGGTTGACTTTTTCGAGACAGTCACCAAGGCCATTGATGAGGGAAAGGCAGTCCATACAGCCTACCTCGACCTGGCAAAGGCCTTCGACACAATACCCCACTCAGGTATCATCGAAAAACTCATCAGCTTGAATGTAAACCCATACATCACAAGATGGGTTGCAAACTGGCTAAGCGACAGAACCCACAGGGTCAGAGTTGCTGGAGCCATGTCAGACTCAAAGCCTGTCACAAGTGGTGTCCCACAGGGCTCAGTCCTGGGTCCACTCTTGTTCAGCATCTACTTTTCTGAAGTACAAGCAAACACAGGAGGGTTATGGCTGACAAAGTTTGCAGATGACTGCAAACTGGGCGCCATAGTCGAAAACACATCTAACACAGATATCCTCCAGAAGGGCCTCACATAAACGGATAACTGGTGCCAGAGCCATGGCCTGAAGTTAAACACCAAAAAATGCATAGTCATACCCTTCGGGAAAAACAAGGTTACCCCTAGCTACCATATAGGTGACAATCCACTGAGCACAGAAAAAGTCATCAGGGATCTGGGGACCCAAGTTGACAGTAGTCTTTCGTTTGACACTCATGTTGCTAAAGTAGTTAGGAAAACCTTCTATATCGCCCACCTGATCATGAAGGGATTCACATCTAGATCAAGGGAGGTCATCGTCCCCCTGTACTCATCACTCATTAGACCTATGATTGAGTACAATGCCCCGTTCGGAATGTATCTGACCAGACACCTGATGCAGCTTGAAAGGCCCCAAAAGTTCCTCACCAAAAGGATAAAGGGTCTCAAAAATATGTCTTATGCTGCCCGACTGAAAGAACTCCAGCTTTATTCAGTCTCATACCGCTTGCTCAGAGGTGACCTGTGCCTGACATATAAGGCAATGTCAAACCCAGATTTGATGAATATGCTTCACCTCAAAAAATCTAGATCCCTCAGAACCACAAGGGCGGGAGACTTAAACCTTGACACGGTTATAAATAGAACGTGCTGGAGGGACAGATTCATCACCCAGAGACTCCCTATGCTGTGGAACAAAATCCCGGTACATGTGAGGCAGAGCACCTCGCTGGCCTTGTTCAAGAGGAATCTTGACCAATGGATGGGAGATCGCAGATATACCCCAGGGATTACTTCAGTGTCACTGCTTGACAGAGGCACAGAAAAATGATAGGCATAGTTTTTATTCAAACTAAAGGGGTGGCGAAAGCCACATAACTATGGGCTAGGCTTATAAATGCCCTTGGGCAGATAGCCTAGTATGAACCTATGAACCTATGAACCTATGTACTAAACTTGACTAGTTATCTCTTCTATCCAAAATATGCTCTGCCTACCCTGTTCTTTTCATTAACTCTTCTATCTTCCTAACAATTTCTTTCACCTTTTCGCTCTGTATTTCTTTATTTCTATCCCATTGGATACTTATTTTTTAAAATACTCACTATTTCTGTAACTAAACATTAAACTGCCTCTTTTTTTGATTATGTACTATACTTGTATGTTTTATAACCTGTATGCCTCCTTTTTTTCATTATGTACTGTATCTATATGTTGATTTGTACCTGCATTTTACACTGTATTGATTTCTGTCCTCTTTGAAAATTTCTGTATTAACCAGAAATGTCCTTGTATGTACAACTGATGTTATTTTTGATATTTGCTGTTATTTTATCTGTGCATCATGGAGCTTATCTCCCGGGGCCTCTACTGAAAATGGACATATATCCAGTTAGACTAGCCCAGTCAACAAATGTAAAATAAAAATAAAATAAAATAAAAACATTTTTTTTTTTGAGTTCACTGCAGGAGAAGACACTTTTATTATGCAGACATGGTGAAAAAAAAATCCTCATTTCAGGTAGCTACAGGTTTAAGACTGAGAAGCCGGCACTTTACAATAAGCGCGGAGTTTCAGGTAGCTACAGGTTTAAGACTGAGAAGTAGGCACTATACAATAAGCGTGGAGTTTGACATTTAAGTTATGACACACTTTATGCACCGGATCTTGGGTTATGGGTTGTGGTTCACATCGAAGGTAGACCCTTCATGTGTTGGGTTCCTTTTTGCCATGTTCTGCAAATAAGGACCCACGTGTAAGGGAATGTTGTTATATTCAAAAATGTTATGTGATCATTGTTAATTACTTACTTTATCTTGTAGGTTATTGTATTAGTTTCAAACTTTTTTTAATTTGAGGATTGTAAATTTCCACTGTGTTTAAGTAATGTTTGTTCGGAATTCTTGTTGTCCTAATGCTTTATCTTTTTGAGAACTGTAGTACTGTGGGCTGGGAAGAAATGTTCAAGTATGTGTGTGTCTTTGGTTTTATATCCAAGTTCCATCACTTTTTTTTACCATTTGCATTGTGGTTGTATTTTCTTTTCTAGTCTGATGTTCTTGTCTATGTGGCTTCTGAACTGTACACAGTAATGTAGACTGACCTAGCCAGTGTGTTATACTTCAGAATCACTTGGAATTCATTGTCTTCACTAGTATGAGTCCATCATAGTTCTGGCCTTTCTGATTTCACAGGAGGTGATTAGGGGTGATTCTCTAGTTTTTCTTTTGTTAACACTTTATTGAAGCTTAGATAACACATCACATTGCAATGCAGATAACTAAATGAGTACTCTTCTTAGTCATTGCCTAACCTTACTGCCAGTTTTAAAACATTTGTTTAAGATTGTTCAATTATACATGAGTGTAACGGCTGCAATCCGTTACTGAGATTTCTCTGAGATTATTACATGTCAATGACATTCTCGGTGCAATTTAAGGCTGCATTGTGGCATTTATTTTTTATTTTTCCTTAACATGTTTATTTGGTATATTTGGAATAACTGTTATTTCGCTGAATTGCCAGCTTCTGCATGATATGGATATTCATGCTGCCACACAGGCAGAATGAATAGTTATTTGGGAATGCTTATCGACATCGATGTGATCCTGGGTATCAGGCAGGGTTGGGGTGGGGCTTGCTACTGCGTATCTGGTGGGTAACTGATCCTCAACTCTTTATCTACATGACTAGCACAAGTTCATACTTTGAAATTCTAAGCCAGGCTCCATATTAATAGACCAAGCTCCTTCCTGGTGATGTTATAAAATTAAGTATTTTCACTGGATTCATAACATACATTTTCAGTCAATATGGATTTGCTAGGCAGGTAGTTACCAAGTTTAGAGTTTGGATGGACATTGTAGGTGAAAGTTTGAGTCGAATGTCCTTCATTCTGTGTTTAAAAATGTTAAAACCTGTAGGTAACACTTAAAAATGTGTATGGTGATTATCTAATGTTCTTCAGGAACAAATTGTCTATAAATTGTTCTGAGCAATGTATATCACTGTTATGTGAGGAATACATCATTCATAGCGTCTCTTTTCTGTTTTCAGACAATGATGTCAGACCAAGAACTGTGCTCTGCACATTCAGCGAGTACACAGGCTTGTGAGATAGTGGAGGGAGAGAGGTATGTTGATTACTTTTTCTTTTTTATGAAATAAAATGCATCTGATCCTTGTTAGAGGCATGTATTTTCTCACTAACATGAATATTGCTAGAATGCAGGAATAGCCATTATGCATCAGTAAGGTATGTGAAATTATCACATGGTAGCTGTGATACAATGTGATTGAAATTCAAAAATGTTTAACTATCATGTAACTTTAAGCTATTCTTTCAGCACACAGTTTTTGGATTGTAGTCCCTGTGAAGGCTGTCAGCCTAGCTAGATATATCTTTTTTTTAATAATTCTATGTCATTATAAATAATATGATTCACAGGGTTGTGTTACAAATGTAAGAAAATTGTGTTATGTTTTGAACTTCAAAAATGTAACCACAGTGCACCCTGCTGGAAGAAAGCTGATAAGTAAAGCATTTTATGACTGATCTCAAGTTCGGAGACAGAATGTCTGGGCTAGAAATTCTTTCTATAGTTTTAAGACAGAGCTAATTACTAAATTTTACATGTAAAGTGTCCTTTATTGTCATGGTTTCCTGGCAGGTGCAAGATTACAAAGATATGTTAAATTTTGAGTTCTGTGAGCCTGGGAAACTTTAGCAGAGGTGTCAAGAATGATGTAATCTGAAATGACTCAGCAGTACTGTGCATTATCAATTTAAGGACAGGAAGAAAGAAGAGCATTTTGTATCTTGTCTTGGCTCTAGTAAGAAGATCCACTTACCAGCATGTGCTTGTTATGTATGTAAGTAGCGTTTAGAACAGTGATTTCACTTAGAGATTGATAGGAATATAGCCAGATTAGTCTAGCTGTTTTCTATATTTATGTCAAACTATCCTACAATATTGTTTTAAAGTATTTCCTGTGATTTCTGAACTCTGTAATGTCATTGTGTTGAAGTAATAAGTATTGTCTTGTGTTTTTATTCTTTATTAAATATTTTTAAAACACTCAACTGTTGCTGTTTTGTGTAGATATGATTTAAGCTCTAGAGTATTTGCATGTATTTGGTGATACTGTATAAGTCACTCCAATAGCCTTAAAAGTTCTGGTCGCACTTATTATTTGGATAGCAGTAATATTACTCTGTCGAATTGGACACCCTTTGATAAGGGCCTTTATAGAAGCTGTGTTTTTGTACTCTAAATCAGCCACGCAGTGAACATTCAGAGTTCAGATGGCAATTGTTTTATTTCTTTTGTTGTCTTATTTAGTCAGGGAGAGGAGACAAGCATGTCAGAAGAGGAATATGGCAAGCTGGCTAAGAGCCAGTTGGTTGAGATGTGCCAGGCTAAAGGACTGGTGCATGGAAACCTTACTAAGGCAGACATGATTGCAGCTTTGGTCACAGCTGCATCAGAGAATAACAACCAGGAGGACAATCAGACTGACCATGGAGATATTTAACACTCAGAGAATTGACACCTCAACCTTTCTACAAAGGACTTAAGAATACATCTGATGCTAAAGAGTCTTGAGTTGGAAGGAAGACATTTGGAAATAGAAGCTGAGGAGAAGGAGAGGTATGGGGCAACATGAAAAGGAGAAGCTGACTCTTTGTCAGAGTCATGGAGGTAATGGAGAAGGGAGTAACCAGACCCCAGAAGCACAAAAGGGCAGTAAACTTCTTCCACAGTTTACAGAGGGGGATAATTTTGATAGTTTCAGTCATATGTTTGAGAGGGTATGTAAATAGCATGATGTTTACCAAAGGCTCTGGGTACAGTTCCTTGCCCCCTTACTCTATGGTAAAGCTGTAAATGTCCTTTACAGATTGTCTGATCCCGATTTTTTAAACTCTAATGCTGTAAAGAATTGTCTGTTAAATTTTTTAAGCTATCAATTGAAACTAATAGTAAAAAGATTCATGAGCATAGACGCAAGGCAGATGAAAGTGTGTATGACTATGTTGCTGAACTGAGCACTTATTTTCATAGGTGAGTGAGTGGATTTCAGGTCACCACTTTTGAAGAGCTGGTAGACCTTTTGGTGAATGAATAAGCCCTTAGCATTTTGCCTGAGGACATGAGGTTCTGGTTAGCTGATAGACAATGCTCTACTACAGATGATTTGGGGAAGAAGGGAGACCTATACCTAGCAAGCAGGGCATCCCTGCACAGGAAAGTGACACCCAGTACTGCTCATGGGTCTAAGGGAACCCATGGTGGGCAACCCAGACAGCCCCAACAGAATCTGCCAGTAGCAGGGGAAGCCACTAGTCCAGGTACATGTCAAGGACCTAGGGTTAAATTATTTTGAATGCAACCATTGGGGCCATGTGGCATATAGATGCTCAAGGAGACAAGGTGGGGAACAAAAGGTGGGAAAACCAGTAAGTGGGAAAGACAAAATGCCTATAGTAGGTTGTCTTGAGACAACAGCAGTACCAAACTACCATCCTACAGATGTCCTGATAGGGAAGGATTTTAATAAGGCAGTACCACGTGTTAATGCAGTTACATGCAGTCAGGCTTGGAGTCAAGCATGTCAGTTTGGTAGCCTGGGGAGACTTGCAGCCAGGACTGGTGAGGTGGTTACTTCAGGGAGGGAGCTACCCTGTAGCAGTGAGACTGAAGGTGAGCCACAGCTGCTTGTGGGTACTGATATCCCCTTAGACAGAGTGACTGCAAAGGTAGAGGTGAGTAGTAGTATCCAGGCTGACAGCAAGACACTGCTGTCAGAGGATGCCAGACTTCCTGTGAAAGGGGAGCTGGGAAGGGTTACAAAGACAGAGTTGAGGCAGGCTCATCTCTCAGACCCTACATTACAAGGCCTGTGGCAGGTAGCTAGTGAGGCACCTGATTCTCAAGGGAAGGGAGAATCTGTATACTGTATAGAGAGTGGATCCCCTGAGAGAGGGCTAGAAGGTGAGAGAATAAAGAAGTTGGTAATGCCTAGACCCTACCATTTGGCACTTTTAGCCATAGCCCATGATATTTCCGTTGCAGGTCATATGGGCATAAAACTTACAAAGAGATGTATTATGCAGAACTTTTATTGGCCTGGGATTTCCAGAGATGTAACAGGGTACTGCAGAACCTGTGAGCATTGCCAAAAGATAGCCAAGGCAGGACACAAGGTGAAAACTCCTTTGTTGTCTTTGCTGTGATTGAGGAGCCATTTCAGAGGGTAGCCATGGATATTGGGGGGGCTCTGAGTACCCCTAAATCCACAGGGAAAAGGTATATCCTAGTGGTAGCAAATATGCTACAAGATACCCCGAGGCAGGGGCTTTGTCCTGAATTGAAACAGAAAAGGTGGCAAATGCTTTGTTGGAGATTTTCAGCAGGGTAGGTTTCCCAAATGAAATACTGACTGACAGAGGTGCCAATTTCATTTCAGACCTGCTGGCTTGTCTGTGGAAGTACTGGGGGGGTCAAGCATCTAAAGACCACCCCCTATCATCCCCAGACTAATGGTCTTGTTGAGGGGTTAAACTCTACACTCAAGTCCATGCTATGGAGATTTGCAGACCAGTTTAAGAGTGAGTGGGACAAATATTTGCCCCATCTGTTGTTTGCTTACAGATAGGCTCCCCAGGAATCCACAGGGTTTTCACCCTTTGAGTTGTTGTATGGTCATAGGGTGAGGAGGCCTCTAGATTTAATTTGTGATGAGCAGGAGGGTGAGTGTGAAACTCACCAGGAGTCTGTTGTAGTATATGCCCTAAACCTCAGGACAAGGTGCAGGGAACTCAAAGGTTTGGCCCAGGAGAACCTGGCAGAAGTCCAACAGCAGAAAAGTGGTCTGTTATGACAGGAATGCTCGAGCTAGAGAGTATG
This sequence comes from Protopterus annectens, assembly GCF_019279795.1. Taxonomy (NCBI): domain Eukaryota; kingdom Metazoa; phylum Chordata; order Ceratodontiformes; family Protopteridae; genus Protopterus; species Protopterus annectens. The sequence goes on from NC_056732.1 coordinate 1,177,460,077, forward strand.
CTGTAGGGCAGCAGGTAATGGTTCTCATTCCTGTCAGACACAACGCGCTGCAAAAAGCTTTGGAAGGACCCTACAAGATGGTAAGGAATGTCAGTGATGTTAATTACATGGTAGAACTGCTAGGCAGGAGTCAGGGGAACAAATTGTATCTTGTTAACATGATGAAACCTTACCATGATAGGGAGACCCTTATGCTGAGTATTTGCAGTGGATTGTAGGAGGAGTCTGAGGGAGATCTGGTGATTGATCTCCTCAGTAAGGCTCGGACTGACAATTCAGTGGAAGACATAGCAATGTCCCAGCAGCTATATCCTACCCAGGTTCAAGAATTCTGAGCAGTGTTACAGGAGTTTGTGGACATGCTCACTGGGAAGCAAGGGTGCATCTACCTGGTGCAGCATCAGGTGGTTACAGGACGCCACAGGCCTATTTGGCAGGCCCCTTACAGGGTGCCTGAGAAAGTCAAACAGACTCTGAGGGAAGAGGTACAGGAAATGTTATAACTAGGGTCAATTCAGGAGTCCAACAATCCCTGGGCCTCCCCAGTGGTGCTGGTACCAAAGAAGGATGGCAGCACCAGGTTCAGTGTGGTCTACAGGAAATTCAATAGTCACACAGAGTTAGATGCTTACCCCAGGCCTAGGAAAGATGAAGCCCTAGAGCAGTTGGGTGGGGCCAAGTAACTTACAACCATTGATCTTACCAAGGATTACTGGCAGGTGCTTTTGTCTCCCAGCGCTAGAGAGAGGTCAGCATCTGTGACTCCTTTTGGCTTGTATGAGTTCATAAAGATGCCCCTTGGGATGGAAAATGCTCCAGCAACCTTCCAGAGGCTGATACATCATATCATAGCAGGACAGTTTGCCCTTGCTTACCGAGATGATATTGCCATCTACAGCCATTCCTGGCAAAGGCACCTTCAGCATGTCAGGGAAGTGCTGGGCAGACTACAGAGGGCAGGGTTGACCATTAAGCCCAGCAAATGTCAGGTGGGTATGGCAGAGGTCTCCTACCTGTGACATAGAGTGGGGAGTGGTAAGACCAGCCAGAACCTGACAAAGTGGAAGCCATTCAGGCATGGTCTGCACCTGTTACCAAAAAGCAGGTGAGGGTATTTTTAGGGACAGTGGGGTACTACAGAAAGTTCATCTCCAGTTATAGTACCATAGCTGCTCCCCTCAGAGACCTAACAAGGAAAAACAGGCCAGATAAGGTAGTGTGGGCCACAGCATGTGAGGAGGCGTCTTTTCAGGCTTGTTGGCTGTTGGTGAAGCACCCTCCAAGAGGAAAAAATGCTGAGAGAAGAAGGGAGCCACTTTTGAGATTTTAAGTATTTTTTCTCTGTTTATTTGCTAAGTTTTTCTGCATAGCTGCCTAGCTTGAGCATTTTCTGGCTTGTTAAACTTGATTTCTGTATTAGTAGCTGTATTTAGAGCACAACCAAAAGCTGTTTGCTGAATTTCCTGTTTGCACTTAATTTTAAATCGTTTTTTCTTAAAACTTGCATATTTTCTGTCCTTGACCTAGCACTCTTGTGTGGGGTCATTTACTGCACTGTTATAACTTGATATTACTTGTGAACCTCTGCTATCTCTGTAAAAACCAAAAACAAAAAAAAAATCTTGCTTTTTTCCCACTTTTCTGAGAGTTAAAAAAGTTCAGTTACAGGCTTGCTGTTCCTGAACTATTTGAAAGTTTCTGTGAGGCCATTTTTGCTTGGGCTGAAGGAGGGTCTCTCTGTTGATCAGTGGCAGTGACTAACATTGAGCAGCTTCCCTGCCCCCCGTAGAGGTGGTTACTGACTTGAAACTGTAGTTTTATTTTCCCTTTTGGGTCTATTCCTGCTTCTTTCCAGCCCGTGCTATCAAGCACGCTTTAACGTGCTTTAGCGATTTAGCCGGAGTTGCCACTAGAGCAGCATCGGGCAGCCGGTTAAACAAGGTTAAACTCTTTCTGGCTCCAGAAAGTCTGTTCTTCAATTTTTCCCTTAGAACTGCTCTGTTAGGAACCTAAACAGTTTACACCTACACTAAAAAGTGCAGCACTTGTTCCAAATAGCTTTTTCTTCTCAAAAGCTCAGCACTTGTCTTATAAGCATATCCCTTGTCTTATAAGCATTCTCTTTGCAGGTCAAGCACTCCTATATTATACAAATCTCTCACTAGCAAAACCCCCCAGGAGTGCCCACTTCCCTGCTAAGCCCACTACTTTTCTGTCTCATACCAACTCATAATTCTTTCTAGCATGTCGAAGGGTCAGATGCTGGCGTCCTCTACTGCCCAGTTGGTGAATCTGGGAATTCTGAGACAATGTTACAATTGCCTCATGTACATGGACAACCCTCTCCTCCTCCCATGTAACACTAACACTTGTGAGAGATGCAGCTATTTAGCCAGACTGGAGGCTGAGCTCTCTCAACTCAGGACTGGCAAGACCAGGCAGGAGGAGAAGGCAACTACACACACCAAAATACCAGTCTCACATAACTCAACCACACCACTGAATCAAACACATAAACACACTAAGACATACTCGGAGGCTCTGAGTAAAAATTTACCTAAACAGCAGAGGCCTCCAAAGCAGACACCCAAGCAACTGCAAACTCAATACACCACACAAACAACACATAAACAACAAAATCAGTGTGCAAAGCAGTCACTGCCCTTAAGGCCAAATACAACACCAAACATACTTGTCATAGGTGACTCCATAGTCAGACACACTGACGTCCCGCTCACCAGACTGAGAAAGGAGAAGGTCACAGTAAGCTGCCTGTCGGGCGCTAGAATCCACCACATAACACAAGCACTCAGGTCTCTCAACAGCAGGTACAAGTACGACTCAGTCATTGTCCACGCTGGTGTCAGTGACCTGAGACGTACCTCCTTGGACTACATGAAAAGAGACATTGAGGAGCTCTCTGATTATGTAGCCCAGGCAGGTATGACCCTGACCTTGAGCAGTATCCTACCTTCACCTAGAATGATGCCACAATACAGTGATAAGATGATCAACTTTAATAATTGGCTTAAATTTTGGTGTCATTCAAAGGGGATCCAATGTCTGTCTGCCTGGGATGACATGCTGGACAAGCCACGCTGCTTCGCAAGGGATGGCTTGCACCTGTCACCCCTAGGCTTCCGGATATTGGCAAAGGCTCTTGCCACCCCATAGTGCCTTTTTAGGCAAGGCTCAAATTCTAAACCTACCACCCTAGCACACAAAAAGTAAAAAGCTAAGGGTAATGCTGCTCAATGCCAGAAGTCTCAATCTCAAGATGCACTTTTCGAGGCCCTTCTCAGTATGGAGAACATCGATGTCTGTGCTGTGACAGAAACCTGATTCAAGGCTCCTGAGAGCACCCCAGCACTATCAGGTTTCACCTCATATCATGCGTTCCGGCCCCAAAATCCGGAAAACACCAAGAAAGGAGGGGGGTGTCCATATTCATAAAGGACACCCACACCTCAAGGTTGGTGGCAACGCACGATGCATCGTAGACCATCCAGGTGCAATTAACCATAGGCAAGACTGCTCTGCAATTTGTAGCATGTTACAGGCCACCCTCTCAAACTCAGGAACCTCACATGGCCTTCCTGAAAACAATGGAGGGGATAAATGTATCTCCAAACACCATCATACTAGGTGACTTCAACTACCCTAATATAGACTGGGAACACTACTCAAGCCCAAACACTCTAGCTCAAAGGTTCCTGGAGTTCATAAACTCAAATGCCATGGAACAACTAGTCACCATCCCCACAAGAGGAGAAAACATACTTGATCTCATCATCACGAACATGGGATCAAAATGTTCAACACCAGAAGTATACCCCTCACTGGTGAGATCAGATCATATACTAATCTCGCTGGAGGTCCTCATCCCGCCCCCACCGGAAATAAAAAAGACCACAGTGAAAAACTTCTCAAAAGCTGACTTCACACTTCTAAAAACTAGTGTGGTCTCCTTTAAGGCCCCTGAGCCAGTGGTAAACATTAATCAAACCACTGAATCACTTACAAATGCCTTCTACCAGCACCTACAGGACTGCATGGATCAGGCAATCCCAAACAAAACTAAGATTCTTTGTACCAAAGGCAAGCTTCCAGTCTGGTGGACCCCAGCCATAAACAAGCTCTACAACAAAAGGAGGAAGCTACTACAAGATAGAGCAAAATCCTTGAAAGGTAAGACACCTTTGATCATTATAAGTAAGAAACTAAGAGCTCTCATAAAATCATCCAAGGCAAATTTTGAGAGAAAAATCGCCAAGGTCTCAAAAGACAATCATAAGGCCTTCTTTAGCTATGTTAGAAACCTAGGAGGAAACTCCCAGATATGCTCAGAATTAGTTCAAAATGATGTGAAGATTACTGAACCTACACACATTGCCAACATACTGGCTGACAGGTTCAGTGCAAACTTTTCCCCCCCTCCAAAAAGGAGAGATATCTATACCAGAGGATTGTAGCCCCCCAAACATCTCCAACTGCTCTCTCCAAAGCAAAAAACACAGCATCCATGGGACCGGATGGTGTCCCCGGCTGTGTGCTCCACGAACTCAATGAGGAATTAAACCCGCAGTTAGGACAGCTGTTTAATCTTAGCCTCACCTCAGGATACATACCCAAGGAGTGGCGCACGGCGACTGTGGTCCCACTTCACAAGGGCGGTGCCTCCACCGACCCTGGAAATTACTGTCCCATTAGCTTGACAAGCCTTATCTGCAAAGCCATGGAGAGGATCATAATGGAACTCATAAATAAAGACATGAGGAACTTGCAGACTTTGGATCCAACCCAGTTTGGCTTTGTCAAAGGCAGATCATGCCTTTTAAACTTGGTTGACTTTTCGAGACAGTCACCAAGGCCATTGATGAAGGAAAGGCAGTCCATACAGCCTACCTTGACCTGGCAAAGGCCTTTGACACAATACCCCACTCAGGTATCATCGAAAAACTCATCAGCTTGAATGTAAACCCATACATCACAAGATGGGTTGCAAACTGGCTAAGTGACAGAACCCACAGGGTCAGAGTTGCTGGAGCCATGTCAGACTCAAAGCCTGTCACAAGTGGTGTCCCACAGGGCTCAGTCCTGGGTCCACTCTTGTTCGGCATCTACTTTTCTGAAGTACAAGCAAACACAGGAGGGTTATGGCTGACAAAGTTTGCAGATGACTGCAAACTGGGCCATAGTCGAAAACACATCTGACACAGATATCCTTCAGAAGGGCCTCACAGAAACGGATAACTGGTGCCAGAGCCATGGCCTAAAGTTAAATGCCAACAAATGCATAGTCATACCCTTCGGGAAAAACAAGGTTACCCCTAGCTACCATATAGGTGGCAATCCACTGAGCACAGAAGAAGTCATCAGGGATCTGGGGACCCAGGTTGACAGTAGCCTTTCGTTTGACACTCATGTTTCTAAAGTAGTTAGGAAAACCTTCTACATTGCCCACCTGATCATGAAGGGATTCACATCTAGATCAAGGGAGGTCATCGTCCCCCTGTACTCATCACTCATTAGACCTATGATTCAGTACAATGCCCCATTCGGAATGTATCTGACCCGACACCTGCAGCAGCTGGAAAGGCCCCAAAAGTTCCTCACCAAAAGGATAAAGGGTCTCAAAATATGTCTTATGCTGCCCGACTGAAAGAACTCCAGCTCTATTCAGTCTCATACCGCTTGCTCAGAGGTGACCTGTGCCTGACATATAAGGCCATGTCAAACCCTGATTTGATGAATATGCTTCACCTCAAAAATCTAGATCCCTCAGAACCACAAGGGCGGGAGACTTAAACCTTGACACGGTTATTAATAGAACGTGCTGGAGTGACAGATTCATCACCCAGAGACTCCCTATGCTGTGGAACAAAATCCCGGTACATGTGAGGCAGAGCACCTCGCTGGCCTTGTTCAAGAGGAATCTTGACCAATGGATGGGGGATCGCAGATATACCCCAGGGATTACTTCAGTGTCACTGCTTGACAGAGGCACAGCAAAATAATAGGCATAGTTTTATTCAAACTAAAGGGGTGGCGAAAGCCAAATAACTATTGGCTAGGCTTATAAATGCCCTTGGGCAGATAGCCTAGTATGAACCTATGAACCTATGAACCTATAAGAAGTTTAAAGAAGCTTTGGGAGGACTCTATGTGTGTCCAGATTACAGCAAAGAATTTGTTGAGTAGGTGGATGCTTTGAACCATGGGGTCTGCACTGTACTTAGCCAGATTTCTTCAGAGGGAGAAGAGCACCCAGTGGTTTATCTCAGTCATAGGCTGAAACCCAGGGAGGAATGCTATGCAGCTGTAGAAAAGGAATGTCTAGCCATAGTGTGAGCACTGCAGAAACTTCAGCCTTATCAGTATGGAAGGAAATTCACTGTAGTTACAGATCACAATCCCCTAACATGGTTACATTAAGCCAGCCAGCAAAATGCCATGTTGCTAAGGTGGAGCCTAGGGTTGCAAGCATATATGTCAGTGCTGCACTGCAGTGGAATTAGCAATGCCAGTGAAGATGGGTTCTCAATTCAGGGAATGGGGTAAGGTATACCCAGAAAGACCTAACCCTCTCAAGCAACGTTTCCCAAGGGTCACTTGAAAAACTAGTTTCAGTTCTCCAGGGGGGGGGGGGGGGTGTGAAGGCTGCCAGACTAGCTGGATAGAATTTTGTAAATAATTATATGTCATTGTAAGTATTAATATGATCCACAGGCTTGTGTAACAAATGTAAGAAATTGTGTTATGTTCTGAGCTTCAGAAATGTAACCACAGTGCACCCTGCTGGAAGAAAACTGATAAGTAAAGAATTTTATGACTGTTTGATCTCAAGCTCGGAGACAGGATATCTGGGCTAGAAATTCTTTCTATTGTTTTAAGACAGAGATAATTACTAGATTTTGCAAGTACCCGTTCTTTATTGCTGTGGTTTCCTGGCAGGTGCAAAATTACAAAGATATGTTACATTTTGACTTATATGAGCATGGAAAACTTCAGCAGAGGTGTCAAGAATAATGTTGCCTGAAATGGCTCAGCAGCACTGTGTATTATCAATTTAATAACAGAAAGAAAAAGAGCATTTTGTATCTTGTCTTGGATCTAGTAAGAACATCCACTCACCAGTACTTGCTTGTTGTCTATGTAAGTAGTATTTAGAACAGTGATTTCTCTTAGAGATAGATTGGAATATAGCCATATTAGTCTAGCTGTTTTCTATATTTATGTCAGACTATCTTACAATATTGTTTTAAAGCATTTCCTGTGATTTCTGAACTCTGTAATGTCATTGTGTTGAAATAATAAGTATTGTCTTGTGTTTTTATTATTTATTAAATATGTTTAAACCCTTCAACTGTGGCTGTTTTGTGTAGATATAATTTAAGCTTCAGAGTAGTTGTATGTATTTGGTGATACTGTATAAGTCACTGTAATAGCCTTAAAGGTTCTGACACACTTACTATTTGCATAGCAGTAACATTGCACAGTCAAATTGGACACCCTTTGGTAAGGGCCTTTATAGTAGCTGATAGTAGTGGTTTGTGGCAGTTGGTACTACCTTATAGTCTGGGCAGAAAGGGTGCATAGCCAGGGAACCTGTGCCAGCCTTCACCAGGAGTGTCTGTGTGTTTGTATATAAATCAAATCTCAAAGTGTGTGTGTGTGACAGTGACTTGGTCACGGGCATAAAGCACTGGTTGAACAGAGAGGGTGCTGGAGGTTTTGGCTGGATCACTAGTCTGAGATCTGAACCCTATAGCTGTGCCAGTCTTATTGGGGATCTGGAGAGAATGGGAGAAACCAGCCCCAGACTGACTGTGATCTCTGTGTGCTCTTAAGGGAAATTGTACTTTACTGTGTGTGTACTTGTTATCCTCCCAATGTGGATGCCCCTCACTGGTGCTAGTGGTGAGGATTGAGGCTCCTTGATTACCGGGGTAGTGCACGGGCATCACCGTCCCCAACCTAAATAATGATTAGGTGCCACACATATGCTGAGGTGGATGTTTAGTATACATGTTTTAGTCCTTTAACTGCTGCTTTTAATTTATGGTTTGTATGTGTGGCTGTGTTTTCCAGTGACTTATCTGTTGTGTGCAGCCTGCCTGTTCACAAATTGAATGGATGTTTGCACTGCTCTTTGCAGACTGTATGGCATGCCCTTCAGTTCAGCTTTACTGAGAGTTGTGCAGATAGACATTTCTTTGTAGCAGTTCATAATCAGCAAACCATTCAGTTCAACACTGGTACTGCATCTGCCTACAACACCTTGTTTTTTTTTTTTTTTTTTTTTTTTTTTTGTTAAAACACAGTTACTAACTAGGTTTGCTGAGACTTGTGCAGATAGACATTTTTTTCCAACATTTCACAATCAGCATGGATATTCAGGGTATTTGCATTTTGCAGGCTACTGACTGGTACTAATTTTACGTAGATAGTAGATGATGCATACAGTTGTATGCATACAATACTGTATGCACAACTAAATATTACATTCTCATATGTCACAGGCTGTGGTGATTGAACATATAAAATATTTGTTACTGATGTATTCATTTTATTGTTTGGTGTTCAGACAATTCTCATGCTGCCTAACACAGATCCTTGTCATATGGCTTGCCTGTTTTCCGCAATATTGTCATCTCTCTCTCCCTTTTCATTTTAACAATGACACTTGGTTGCTGTTCATATGAATCATTACATGCAGACATACACTGTCTAGATTTTAACATTCATACATTTTACAGCAGTAATGACTCATTCAGGTGTCTTTAAGCCTATACAAGTTTTCACAAAAGAATAAGGATGCTCAGTTTATGAATAGGACATTGAGAGGCAGGCATATGAAAGATACCTGTGTATATAATGGACATCCGTGTCAGTCCCTGTGTAAATTTTCATCATTTTCAGATTATGTTCTGCTATGATCTTCATGGGAATGTTCTACATGACAGATATGTTCATTTCAGTTGTGTTTGGCAATTCATCTTGACAGAGCATGATACCCATGGGCATTCTCCTATCAGAAACAATGATGAGCACATGCCAGACCACTGCCAGAGTCTTCAAACAATGATGGTGTTGACAACAAAGGTGATGATGATGAGAATGAAGGACTTGCCCATGTACAAGCCATTATACCTACACCTCATAGGAGACAATGCCAGGGAAGGAACAGAGACAATTATCATGAAGTGCTTGGGGTGATTTTGACAAATGTGTTCTAAACACAGATAAGGGACACTATGGGGACATTCTTTCAGGATATGGCATGGCTTATGTGCAATTCATTTAGGTAGGTAGTTATTGCTGTCATTCATGAGTCTGAGCCCCACCAGCCTAGTCCCTCCAGTCCATATGTGTTGTCTGTGTGCTCCACTTGTGTTGTGCTACTAACATGCTGATTGCCATATAATTGATTTGATTGTATATGCACTCTTGTGCATGCATATTGTCTAGCTGTCATCTTATGTGTTATCATGTGACATTTACTTCTGTTTCAATGTGTGCATGACACACATTAATACATTGCACTTTCCTCCCACATTCAACTGTCCATGTATTGTGGCAGTTAGCCTGCAGCTAGTGCTGTAAGACATAGCTTCTAAACATGTGTTTTACTTAGGGAAAATTAGACACAATATATTGTCCATAGTCTAGCAATAACACTGTGGTATGGCTTGGAACTGTATATTGCCATATCATGTATGTGCAACAGAAGGACATATCATTCCCCATGTGTTTTGGATGACATCTGTCATGATGTCCGACTGGAATATGCCAGATGCCTGGTGTCAAAGCCATGGCCTCAAGCTCAATGCCAAAAAGTGCATTGTCATCCCCTTTGGTAAAATCTCTGTACCCATGAACTACAACATAGGTGGTAGTATACTTAACACTGAAAGTGTGATAAGAGACCTTGGGACACAGGTGGACAGTAGTCTCTCCTTTGATAATCACATTGCCACAGTAGTCAGGAAATCCTTCTATGTGGCACACCTCATCACAAAGGTTTTCATCCAGAAAAAAGAGGTCATTGTTCCCTCTACTCATCACTCATTAGACCCATTATAGAGTACAATGCCCCTTTTGGTATGTACCTCACAAGACATCTACAACAACTGGAAAGGCCGCAGAAATACCTCACAAAGAAGATTACCGGCCTCAAACAGATGCCCTCATGAACCGTCTCAAAAACTCCAGCTTTACTTAAGTGCATATCGCCTACTCAGAGGTGATCTCTGCCTAACATACAAAGCTATGTCAAACCCAGAGCTGTTGGACATGCTCCACTTAAAGAAATCCCAATCCCTCCAAGCTACATGCTCTAGGGACCTAAACCTTTTCACCACATTAAACAGAACATGCCGGATGGATAGATTCCTGTCCCAGAGACTTCCCATACTCTGGAATAAACTACCTATCTATATCAAACAAAGCTCCTCATTAGCACTCTTCAAGAAAAATATTGATGATTGGATGGGAAATAGGAAATTCACCCCAGGATCACCTCTGTGGCTCTGCTCAACAGTGGCACAGGAAAATAGTTTTCTTGGGTGGCAAAAGCCAGGGTAAATTTTTGGCTGGGCTTGTATATGCCCCAGGGCTGATAGCTTAGTACCTACCTATGAACCTATGAATGTTGTGATGTGTGCCATGCATTGACAATACTAATGCCATGTGGGACCATATGTAGATATATCACATCTATTTGAAGTCCTCCATTTTGACTGACTCAAACAGCAATGTACATTAATCTGCATACAGTGATACATATAATTTATTCTTTAACAGTACATTATGTCGTGTTTGCTGTATCTTACATTTCCACATACTTTACCTATTCACATAAGTTCACACCATCCACAAATAGTTGTACACATTAACTGATTGTACATGTCTGCAGGTAGCAGGATCCATACTGACACAAAATTGAAGAGAACCCTGTGCTCATTAATGAGCAGGGTAGATGACATACACCTGTTTGTTTATCCAACATTTGCATGACAATTTATGTGTATATGATTGAAATTTTAAGCTTGTTTACCTATGCATGTTGACATTACATGATTGCACATTACTGTGTATGTGCGTCTTATACATGGCCAGTTCTGTGGACATCATCAGTCATACTGCCCATGTGACATACATTTTCTATTTGGTTAAGTGCATTTTGGTTTGGCTTCTACAGTACCCTTTATGCTGTACACATGAATTTGCAATGTGTCAGATTACCTTGCCATGCTTTTTCCTGATGTGGACTTAGGATGTCCACCTTCCTTCCACCTTCATATTTCCATATTATATTTTGAAGGTGTTTGCCTTTGTTGCAGCTATTGACTACTGTTATGTATTATTTTGCTGACACTGTCAACATGTGCCAAATGTATAGCCATTTTATAATGCAGGACAGCTGCACACAATTTGCTGTCTACTGCTTTCATTGCATCCTTGTTCTCATTATACTTGTGTGTTAGCCAGTGTATTTCATTGATATCCAGATGCACAACATGATATATTTATTAGGCTATAGTGTTATATTTTTGTAAATATTCTTATTTGTTATTGGTGTCTTTATGCGTGTTGACCTTGATTTCATGTACTTTCCATTTAGGCCATTGACAGTTGTACATGCATTTCTACATCTCTGTGTTGCCTTTGACATGGTACATATATGCATGTAACATATACGCATTCCATTTCACATTTGTTTGGGCAGTGTACATCTACTTGTGTATGTAGCAGACATTTTCTTTACTTTTCTGCAGTGCTTCTGCTTGGCACTGTGCTTGGTTGTTTGCCTTTCACATGCATGGTTGTAGGATTTGTTCTGTCCTCTGCTGGAGTTATCTAGCAAATTCGGACCTCCATATTCTCATCTGTCATGTTGCTTTGCTTACACCTGCATTACTGACAGACTATTTGGATATGTATTTATCCAGTTTGTACTGTGATCCCAATTTATTATCCTCAAACACACATCTAACATTAGTTACACAATTCAGGTATGACTGCCACAAAGTTTGCAACATCTTACAATGTGATAGTGCATAGGTAGATATGTTTTATTCTGCATTTCTCCATGGCTGGTATGCATCCCCACCCTGTTTGACAACTTTCCATTGCTCATGTTGTGTAGTGTTCCATCTGTGTAACTTACTTGTCCTTGCTGTGTTTTTTCAGTCTTTGTCTTGTGTGATGATATTTGTCCTATGGGTATACTTGCTGCAATGTCCTTCTTCTCCTCTTTCCATATCTTTAACTTTCCTTCTATTCTTATAAAATGGGGCCTATTCCCACCAAAAAAAACAAAAAAATACTATGGCCCTCAGACTTTCCTTCAGATTTCCCTATTCAAACATCCTTCTTGAGTGTCCATCTTCTTCACCCATACCCCACATCTTTTTTATCTCCCAATTTCATTGGGTGTGTGCATTACTTGTGCTCCCCATACAAGTCCCCAGCCCACTGTTAGCAAATGATAGTTGTGGGGATGTGGCTGTGATTGCTCTTCGCCTTTAATTTTCTTATTAGAAATTTTACGTATTCTGTCAGAATCCCTAAGTCCAGGCAGGTATATTTTATAATACATAAATTACATAGATATCCATAGTTGTCTCAGAGCTTACTGCAAAGATTGCTGGTGATATGTATTACTAATGGCATGGAGCTTTGAAGTAAGTGTATTTTGTTAGTAAATGTTTAGGGAAATATCTGTAGTTGTTTGTAATGTTTCTGGACAAATGTCTTAAAATATGTATTATGAATGCCATGTAGCTAACTTTGGGATAGCTGACATTTTTTTTATATCATAATGGAGTCAATTATTTTTTTGTATCATAATGGAGTCAATTATATTCTGTAGTTGTCTTTAACCTTATTGGACAGATTCTGTTATACACGTCTGTATAACTATCAAGATGGTTGAATTGTGATAATCTTTCCATAAGATTGTTAATGTACAAAGCACTTTGACAACCATTTCTCATTCCTTACAGATTACTTGTGTGTTTGTTTACTGCACCATTGCTACTGAGATACTCCATTGTGCACTGAGCTATTCTGAGCTTATTGTGGAATAATTACATATTAGAACATTATCTGCATGTTTAGTGCAGATATTGGTGTAATGCTCTGAAATCAATGAACTTTATGGAATCTGTCCTGGGGTAATACCGCTGTTTACAGCAGGTTTGCTTGGGTACTATTTGGCTAAGAATGACAGTCTTACTGTATTCTACAGCACAGTGATTGTGTCCTACAGTTATTTATATTGTTTAGTAATTTTGTTGCAAACAATATTTTTATTGTTATAAATCTTGTGAAAAAAATGTTGTTCTAAGGTGGGTACTTCATTTAAAATAAAAAATTAAAAATACCATGATGTAAATTTGTAGTGTGCTTTAAATGTAGAAAGACAAGGGAGAGCACGAGAGAGAGAGAGAGAGAGTGAGAGAGAGAGTGAGAGAGAGAGAGAGAGAGAGAGAGAGAGAGAGGTATAAAGGGACATGGAACAGACAGTAAAGACTAGAATTCATAAACAAATTAACACAGAAGAATTACTACATGACTGGGCCGAGATTTTCTTTTTAATACTGTCCATTATTCAAGGAATAGTGTAATTGGATTGTTATTGTTGCAAACTAAATGATATTGTACAATACCATTTAGTTTAGATGTTTGTCTAGCTCCATTCTAAGAAGCAAGGGCAGTTTAAAAAAATCCTGATCTCATTTCATGGGGCTTCCATGTTCTAATTAGTTTCATACTCCCCATTTTTGGCTGCTGAAAATGACAGATATTCATCACTGGTTGCAATGTATGTATTCTTGTTTTCAATTTTTTAATGAAAAAGACAAAGCTATATTGTCACCTGCTTGCTGTACCCAAGAGACAGATGCATCATCATGATAGTCATACTGATGATGTAATTATAGATAAGGGGATGCATTGTGACTTGTTTTATTTCTTTTCCTGTCATTGCATTTTAACCATTCCACCACTGGAGAAAACAAAACCTGAAATAAAATTTTCAGTAAGAGAATGCCACAATACTTTACCCAGCTTCGTATTATAATTCTGAAGTTCATATTTGTCTTGGTGTTGCAAAATCAAAAACAGAGCAGTCAATGTTGACAGTCACTGTTATCTTTAAAGTAATTTTTGCAGGGATAAGTCTCTCATGCACTCCCCAGTGTAACATATAGGCATCCACTATGAGATACAAAGCTCACCACACCAAGGATAAGAATTCCCAAACTGCATTTGCAGAAAAAAAACAGCTGAAAAACACTTTTTAAACTGTTTTAAAAAAGGGGAAAGCCCCCCCCCCCCACACACACACACACACACCTGAACTTATATACTTATATATATATATATATATATATATATATATATATATATATATATATATATATATATATATATATACACACCAACTCCACAGTAGTGTCTACTCAATGAAGGGGGATATTCCCACAAAAAGGGCAACACTGTTGTCAGCACTCACAGACTACCTATAGGGAAATGTCAATCCTCATTGGGATGAATATCTAGCAACTAAAGCTTGAGACTTCATTCTTTGTCCACCATTAAGTTACCCAGCTCATATATTAACATACCTAAGAGAAAATGGAATACTCCTGAGACAAAGCTATTTTGGACTTAGTCCAATTTTTGCACATTTAGTTTTACTATTCCATGACTTGAACTTATAAATCTCAGAATTTACAACTGTTACCACCAGCCTTCATTTTTCTTAACTTAACTGATACCAATTTGCTACAATGATAACATGTATTTACTTTTAGTTGATATTTATCTGCATACTGGAGTTGAACCCTACTTTAACAGCTAACTCTAAGAGCTTACACCTTGTGTCACACGCAAAGCTAAAGGTTAATTTCCTTGTGGGCCATTGCAAGTCTAGCCCATTACCCCATGTAAGAATCAACCTTGCATTTGGTGTTTATAAGGTATAAACCTTAACCATTATAATTATGGATTATCAGACTTAGAGCTGATTGTCACCCTGACCTGAATGACAGGGTATCCATCAAACCCATGCTGAAATCTAGGTCACTACGCCATTGAGCACCATATATCTCATACTTATCTACTTACACCTTGACATTTCTATTTGTTTCATTCACTTTTTTTCTTAACTTATCCCCCCCCCCATCCATCACATCCATTCCCCCTCCACACTACCTTTAATCTTGTCACTTCTCCCCCCCACACACACACACACACAACCCCCCCTCCTTTCCCCTTTTGCATAGTATTCATTTAGGGCATTGATATAACATCACATAGTCTTATTGTCAACTGTCTTTATATATGTGTACATTTTACACATATAGTTTATTTTATTTTTTATTTTACATTTGTTGACCGGGCTAGTCTAGCTGGATTTATTTCCATTTTCAGTAGAGGCCCGGGGAGAAAAGCTCCAGAGTATATACAAAAAAAACATACATTTGAAGTCAAATACAACAAAAACACCAGGATAAATGTAAAGACAATAAAGAAAAGTTAGTATGCAAAAACAATTTACAAATAGGAACTGATATCATTTCCTATAAACAAACTAAACTACTGAGAAGCAAAAATCAGGGAAAGGTGAGTAGGGAGAGGAAGTGGGAGGAAAGTAAGAGTAAAGTAAAAAAGAAAGGATAAGAAAGGATTAAGCAAACTTTCAGAGAAGAGGAAAATAAGTAAGTGAAAAAAAGGATAGTTGTTCAGGGAAGAGGGAGAGAGATGTGGGGGAGTAATGAGATAGAGTGGGGTAGAAATTTAGTCAGGTTTAGTGCAGGAACAGAGCCAATGACTTTTCAAGTGTTCTTTTATTCTTTGTTTGAAGAGGGGCAGTGATGAGATTAGTGTTATGTCACTGGGTAGTAGATTCCAGTTCCTTCCTACTGTACTAGAAAAAAGAGAGTCACCAGCTGAGTTATTGGACTTTGTTAATTTAGCCATAAGTTTTCTAGAAGAACGAAGGGAGTTAAGATTATTGTATGGTATTAAAAGTTCTGAGAGTATAGGGGTGTTTGAAGGCTGGTGCAGTATTTTGTGGGCAATGTTCAGTTGGGCGATGAGCAGAAGGTTTTGGAATTCCAGCCAGCCTAGTTGTTTCAGGTTAATACAGTGGTGGGTTCTGAAGGGGTTGCTAGTGGCGAAGCAGGCGATGTTATTGTAGCATGTAGCCAGTTTATTAAGGTTGGCTTTTTTAAGGTTGGTAAATATAGGTGAAGCGTAGAGAAGTGTTGACAATAGATGGGAGTGGGCAATCTTGGCTCTAGCAGATTCAGTTAGGAAGGGTTTAATTCGGTATAAGGATCCTATTTTTCTGTTGACTGATTTAATGGTGTTATTAATGTGTTGATCAAAAGAGATTATTGTCAATGGTTATTCCTAACAGTTTTGTTGTAGGATCGGGTGTGATAACCGTGGCATTATTAGAGGAAATGGTGAAGTGTAAGGAAGGGGATCGGGTGGTGGGAGTAAAGAGAAGAAGTTTAGTTTTTTTGGCATTTAGTAAGAGGGAACGTTTATAGAACCATGTTTCAACTGAGTTGAAGATCTTTTGAGTACGTGAGCAGAGTTCAGAAGAAGAAGAAGCAGAGCAGATAAGGGTAGAGTCGTCTGCATATTGGATGCAGGTAGCTTGAGGGATAGCAGAGTGGAGATCATTAATGAAAAGGGAGAATAGAAGTGGCCCAAGAATGGAGCCTTGAGGGACACCAATGTTTATGGGTAGGAGAGAAGAGAGTTGATTTCCCCATAGAACTGCTTGTTGCCTGTTGCTTAGGTAAGATTTAAACCATTTAGTGGCAAGGTTGTCAAAGGAGAGGATTCAAGTATGTTAATTAAGGTGGAATGGTTGACCATATCGAATGCTTTGGAGAGGTCAATAAAGAGAGCAGAAGAGAGAAGGTTGTTATTACGATTCTTATTGATGGTTTCTACAAAAGATAAGAGAGCAGTGGTAGTACTGTGATGAGGTCTAAAACCATGTTGACAGTTTGCTATTATGTTGTGCAGGGTGAGATGTTGTAGGAGTTGCGGTGAATACATTTTTCCATAATTTTTGCTATTGGGGAAAGGAGAGCAATTGGTCTGTAGTTGGAGTAATCGATAGAGTTACCCCTTTATGTAATGGAATAATATGGGAAACTTTCCAGATCTCAGGGATGGTTCCTTCTTGGATTGTTCTATTTATGAGTATGGATATAGGGTATGCAATCACTTTGGCAGCCCTTTGGAGGTAGAGAGATGGGAGCTTGTCAGCTGAAGGAGTACCAGGTTTAAGTTTGTTAATAAGTCTGTGGATAAATGATGTGGGGATAGGTTGTAGTGTAAAGTTATAGGATGGGTCCTTAGGGTTACTAGGAGGGGAGACATAGTTGTTGTTCATTTGTCTGGCTAGGGTTTGGATAGAGTCAATAAAGAAAGAGTTAAAAGTATTAGCAGTTTGATGGGGGTTGTCTGGGTCAGCATTAAGAGGGTGGGAGTTTTGGTGGTTCCTGGGAAAAGGAGTTTATTAATTGAAGACCAGAACTGTTTGGGGTTGTTATGGTTTGTTTGTTGGAGTCTACAGTAAAAGTTTTTTTTGTCAGTAATAATTGCTTTTTGTCAGATTTCTAAGCTGACGGAAGTGGATAAGATCAGGGTTATTTCTATGGTGTCTCCATAAAGCCCATACTTTGTTTCTGGAAAGAATTAAGTTTTGGTTTCTTTAGAGAGCCAGGGTGCAATGTTGGGTTCCAGTCTGACAGTACGTTCGGAGGCATGTTTACCAAGAATGGATAGGAAGGTAGTATTAAAGTATAATACTGCATTTTCCAGAGGAAGTGTTTTTAAGGGGTTCCAGTTACATGAATTTAGTTCAGCTTGAAATAAATCTATGTTAAAATGTTTGGTTGAGCGAACTTTTCTAGTGTTTGGGAGGTTTGAAAATTCAGTTTTGTCTCTTATAATATAAGTCAGACAGTGGTCACTGATATCATCTGGCAGGGTTCCTACATCATAAAATTGTTTGTCTTTGTTTATAAGTATCCACTCAAGAATGCTGTCTTTATTATTAGGCTTATTGATTCTTGTGGTTGAGGTCATGGTTTGGGAGAAACCATAGAGGTTAATGTGAGAAGTAGGATTTTCAGCATTAATACTTTTCCAGTCTATGTTAAAGTCACCAAGAATTACAGTTTCTTGGGGGTAAGTAGTGGATACCCAGTTGAGAAAGGCTTCTAAAGTGGGTATATTGTTACCAGGAGGTATGTACATACAAATTATGTAAAGCGCTTTCTTAGAGACATACACATATATACTTTATGCGTTATCCGCTTACACATATTTTTTTACAAATGCACACATGCAACATCCCAGTTCCATCTCTCTGTGCCACTTCTATTAGTACATGACATGGATATTTGGATGCATGCATTCCACACATGACATGCGTGTCGAGGGATCAGTTGCTAGTGTCCTCTCCTGCTCAGCTGGTGAACCTGGGAATATTGAGGCAATGTTACAATTGCCCTCATGTATGTACACAACTCTCACCTCTCCACAAACAACACAAAATACAAGAGATGCAGATACGTGGCCAAACTGGCTGCTGCTGAGGCTGATAGGGGGACTAGCAAGACCAGTCAGGAGGAGAAAGGTTACCACACACACACTAACCACAGTCTCACATTACCATTACCAATACATACACAAATCATAACACACATAAGACAAACTTTCGAGGCTCTGATCAAAAATCTAAATCAAAGCAGACAGCAGCCACCAAAGCAGACACCACCCAAACAACACCCACCCACAGAACACACACACCTTGCAACACATAGACCTCAGTCAGAGAGTGTCAAACAGTCACAGCCCTAAGGCCAAAACAAATGCCAGACAGACACACTCTCAGTGACTCTGTCATAGTCAGGACCACACTGACGCCCCGGCCACTGTAAGCTGTAAGGGAGAAGCAGCTGCCTGGCTGCCTGTCGGGCGCTCCACAGCGGCCACATAAGGCAGATCATTCTCAACAGCAGGTAGCTGAGATCAGCAGTGTCAGTCGACGCTTGTGCTGTACCACCTTGAACAGACGCTTGACTCTTGGAAAACAGAAAAGAGACATTTCTGATGGAGCCTTATTGCAGACACCTATGACCCTATCCTTATGACCCCACCTACAGTGATTCCCACCAGAACAGAGATGGATGCCTTAACACATTGTCTTCAAGATGATCAGCTGTAATTTGGAGAGCCTCATGTGTGACGCAAACCAGGGGATGTGTCTGGATGGCTTGCACATGCTGACATGGCTGACGCCAGGGGTCAAGCTGGGATTCGGATATTGGCATTCCCTTTTTTTGACCCCTGGCTCAAAGATATTGGCAAGGCTCTTAGAACTACCAAAGGTGCCTAGGTAAAAAAGGAACAAACCATAAAAGAAAAAAAAAAAAACAAAAAATCTCCTCAAAATGCCAGTGCCAGAGCTCAAAATGCTCAGTCTAAAGATGTCCTGCAGTATGTGAGAGGCCCTTCCTTTCAGGCTGAGCAACACCTATGTCTGTCAGGCCCGCTCCTGCCCCCAATTCAAGGCTCTTTCAGGCACCCCGGCACTATCAAGAAGGACACCCAACCATGCAAGAGGAGGACACAGACCAATACTCAAGAAAGGCATCACCGCCACCGCATATCACAAGCCATGTGGGTGCAATTAACCATGATCGCAGACCAGACGGCGAATTTCCAGCCATCCAGGTGTACCTTCCTGAAAACACTAGAGGGATACACATTGTGGCAACAAAACTCAGGACCCTCTACAAACTCTGGACCATCTACATGAGGGGATAAAACTATCACCACCAAACACCCTCATACAAACACCATCAAACTCTCTGACTTCACCTAAAGGAATACACTACTCAAAACACCATGCATGAAACAGTCCTAGCCCAAATCCCTTGAAGATGGAATGCTGTGCCTTGACAAACTAGTCACACAACCCTACAAGAGGAGATAAATATACTTGATCCTTACTCACAACAATCACCACAAACCCCAATGTTCACCACCAAGACACACCTGAAATCACTTCACCAAACCACCCACCCCCAGAACTTCTCAAAGACCCCCACCACAACCTGAAATAAAGTGTGGTCTCCTTTCCTTACCCAAGCCTGTGAATTCTCAAGGACTCAAGCAGCTGAATCACTTACAAATGCCCCCGACTTACACATGCACAAGACAAGCACCTGACTCACTTACAAACAAAGGCAATCCCAGGCAAACCAAAGAAGCATGACAAACAGGCAAGCAAGAAAAAAAAGACTCCCAGTACCAGGACCCCAGCTATAGGACCCCCAAAATAAACAAAAGGTAAGACAAAGGATCCAGCTAATAGAAGAAAGAAAAAAATCCTTAAGTAAAAAGACACCCTTGCAAAGGATAAGAAAAAAACTAAATTTCATAAAAGAGAATAAAGCAAAATTTAAGAGAAAAATAGCAAAAAAGACCCCAGAAATCAGGTGGCCTTCTTTAGCTATGTTAGAAATGCTGGAGGCTAGTCTGCAGATATGCTCAAGATCCCAAAGGAAATGATGTGAAGATTACTGATCCTACAGACATTGCCAACATACTGGCTGACAGGTTCAGTGCAAACCCCCCCTCCCCCCCAAAAGGAGAGATCTATAGGAACAAACGACAGCCCCCCTCACATCCCCTCCTTGAGTGTGAAAACCTCTCCAGCATCCAACACAAAGCATCCATATGACTGATGTGCCCACCCTTCGGGCTGTGCTCCATGAACTCAATGAGGAGAATTAAACCCACAGCTAGACCAGACTGTTTAATCAAAAGTCTGACCTCTGCAGCGCAACTGTGGAGTGTGCAACTGCAAGGCGGGTAACACTTCACACCAGCCTACACAGACCCTGAAATTACCCTCCATTAGCTTGACATATGGATATCTGCAAAATGGATCCCATGGAAATAAAGGGACCCTATAAATAAAGACATAGGGAATTTGGTATTGGTTTTGTCAAAGTCCGACCATTTGTTCAGCGCAGATCATGCCTTTTAAACTTGGTTGACTTTTTCAAACAGTCACCAAAGCCATTGATGAGGAAACCATACATCATACATCTACCCTCGAATACAAAACTCATCCATGACATACAATACATATCTGGTATCATTTGAAAAATGTCTCAGTTTAAATCACAAGACCACATCATCAGAGCTGCTGGTTGCAAACTGGTTGAGGACAGAGGCCACAGTCGGTGGCCCAGACCACAAGCCTGTCAAAAGTGGTCACCCATGGTGCTCCACAGGAGGCAGCGTCCTGGGGCATATCATTTGTTTGGTACAAGCACTTTTCCTCGGGGCACAAGAAATCTGGGTGGCAACATGTGCGAAGAAGTTTGCATGAGAACAAACTAAACGCCTATAGTAAAAAAAAACATAAAGCAGAGGAGATACAGAGTTAAGTCCTAATGCCCTGTTAAATAAGGTGCTAGAGCCACACAGAAAAAAGCAGGGATGCTGAAAACATAAAGTCACCCCCTTCAGTAAACAACTTTGGTTGAGCTATAAGTAATAGGTGACAAATGACCTGCAGAAGAAGTAAGTTGAAGGGATTCAAATCTAGGTTGATAGTAGTCTGTCATTCGACACCCATTGTAGCAAAGTGATTACAAACCTTTCTCATCTCCCACCTTGCAGCATTGACTATCCCGACTTCAAGGCAAGGTCAGTTCAATTCTCCCATTGAATGGCATCAGAGTTCAAATTGAGTACAATGAATGTCATTCAAAATGTATCACAAAAGACACTTGCAAAAAAACTCAAAACTACAAAAATTCCCTACCAAAAGAAGGCCAAATCTCAGCATCTGTCAAATGCATGTCAGATCTGAGCCAACTCCAGCTCTAGTTCCGTCGCCACTGCAGAGGTCGCAGACTTTGCTTTTGCCTAGAATTAATAGCATCAACTCTACAGATTATTCACATCAGCTTCCACCTCAAATTCTGACATATAAGAGGAGCACGTAGGGGAGGCTTATTTGCTCTGGGGCTGCCATTAATAGGACTTGCTGGAGGGATAGATTCATCACCCAAATGTTCCCAGATCATGCACTCCGGATGCCGTACATGTGAGGCACAGAGACCAATCACTGGGATTGAAGAAGAATTGACTAAGGGATTAGACCCCAGAGTAGCCATACTAGGAGAGGCCCACTGTCACTGCTATGAATGCACATTTTTTTAGCTCTGTTAAAAGAATAGAAATATCATTTTTTATGTATAAAGCATGTTTATAAGATTGATTGTTTAGCAATACAGTATGGCTGACTATATATATATATATATATATATATACATGCCATATATTTTTATGCTCTATATATATTTTTATGTTTTATTCATGATTTTAGAAGTTGCTTACAACAAGCTATGCTTGAAATTAGGGCAGCATTTCCTGTCCCTTTAATTTTTAAATAATGCATGCACTTCAACTAATTGAGGATGTGACATCATTGCATTTTTAATGTTTGTATATTTAAATGTTTGCACCAAGCACTTTAGTTGTTATTGGCCTGAAGAAGACCACAAGTTGAAAGCGCTTGCTGTTTTTATTTAATAAATATTTATAACCTCCGCTTAACGCTTGTATTTACTTGATTGTGCATGACAAGCTATAGTTTTGTGGAGTTGCACTAACAAGAATTTGTGGCTGAACTACTAGGAAGAGGAACACACCCGCTGGTTTTGGGTGTCAGCAATTGCCTGCATAGGCTGTTTACATTGAGGAGACATCTGAACCTGATTCGTATTGTATTTGGAACTTTATAGTGAACTACTTGGGATTTAAAACCTACTCTGCACATTGCTTCCCACACATTTTCTTTTTTCTTCTTAGCAACAGTACGTTTTGTGGGGAGTGGAATAACACGTGAGCATTTTTTTGGATTTTATTTTCATTATATAAACTATGTCCAGCTGCACTTACTTCTGGTAAAGCTCTTGCAAAAAATAGTAGTCTACAGGATATCAAGAATATAATTATTTGCTTCACATCTTCATTAACATAATTGCATTAAATGTAAAAGGCAAAATAGTTGTTTCAAAGATGTTGTTAATAGGTTCATAGGTAGGTACTAGGCTATCGGCCCTAGGGCCCATACAAGCCTAGCCAAAAAATGTACCCTGGCTTTCGCCACCCAAGAAAATTATTTTCCTGTGCCCCTGTCGAGCAGAGCCATATAAGTGATCCCCGGGGTGAATTTCCCATTTCCCATCCAATCATCAAGATTTTTCCTGAAGAGTGCTAATGAGGAGCTCTGTTTGACATAGATAGGTAGTCTGTTCCAGAGTATGGGAAGTCTCTGGGACAGGAATCTATCCCTCCAGCATGTTCTGTTTATTGTGGTGACAAGTTTAAGGTCCCTAGATCATGTAGCTTGGAGGGATTGGGATTTCTTTAAGTAGAGCAAGTCCAACAGCTCTGGGTTTGACATAGCTTTGTATGTTAGGCAGAGATCACCCCTGAGTAGGCGATATGCGATGGAGTAAAGCTGTAGTTTTTTGAGACGGTCTGCATAGGGCATCTGTTTGAGGCCAGTAATCCTCTTTGTGAGGTATTTCTGTGGTCTTTTCAGTTGTTGTAGATGTCTTGTGAGATACATACAAAAAGGGGCGTTGTAATCTATAATGGGTCTAATGAGTGATGAGTAGAGGGGAACAATGACCTCTTTTTTTCTGGATGAGAATACTTTTGTGATGAGATGAGCCAAGTAGAAGGATTTCCTGACCACCGTGGCGATGTGATTACCAAAGGAGAGACTACTGTCCACTTGTGTTCCAAGGTCTCTTATCACATTTTTGGCATTAAGTAGACTACCAGCTATGTGGTAGTTCATGGTTACAGAGTTTTTACCAAAGGGGATGACAATATACTTTTTGGCATTGAGCTTCAGGCCATGGCTTTGACACCAGGTATCTGTCTCAGTGAGGCCCTTTTGTAGTTTGTCCACATCATTAGACGTTTCGATTATGGCTCCTAGTTTGCAGTCATCTGCAAACTTTGTTAGCCAAAGACCTTCTGTGTTGGCCTGCACTTCAGAGAAGTAGATACCAAACAGGAGAGAACCCAGGACTGAACCATGTGGTACTCCACTTGTCACTGGTCTGATGTCGGATTTGGAATCCGCTACTTTCACAGTGTGGGTTCTGTCCATGAGCCAGTTGGCAACCCATCTTGTGACATAGGGATTTATACCTAGTTTAGTGAGCTTATCTATAATTCCAGAGTGGGGGATGGTGTTGAAAGCCTTGGCGAGATCTAGATAAGCTGTGTGAACCATTTTACCCTCATCTATGGCTTTGGTGACTGCTTCAAAGAAGTCAATCAGGTTTAGGAGACATGATCTGCCTTTTACAAATCCAAACTGAGTAGGGTCCAGAGTTTGGAGATTACCAATGTCTTTGTTTATGAGTTCCACGATGATATGTTCCATGGCCTTGCAGACCAGGCTCATCAAGCTAATGGGGTGGTAGTTCCCGTGGTCCGTCGTGGCTCCCCCTTTGTGGAGTGGGATAACTGTCGCGGTGCACCATTCAGTGGGTACAAAGCCTGAGGTGAGGCTATGATTGAACATGGTACTTAGGTAGGGTGCCAGTTCATTCTGTAGTTCATGTAGAACGCAGACTGGGATATTGTCAGGTCCCATGGATGCTGTGTTCTTGGCTTTGGGGAGTGTGTTTTTTACCTGTGCAGCCGTGATTATAGGAACTTTGCATTCTTCCAGTATAGAGATGGGCCCTCTAGGGGGTGAGAGGGGGGTAAAGTAAGCACTGAACCTATCTGCTAGGATGTTGGCAATATCAGTTGGTTCTGTATATTTAGTGCCATTATGCTGTAACTCAGAGCAGATCTGAGTGTTCCCATTTAGATTCTTGACATAGCTATAGAATGCTTTGTGGTTGTCTTTAGAGTCAGTGGCAATTTTGTTTTCGTAACTAGCTTTGGAGGATTTTATGAGGGATCTCAGCTTCTTACTGAGGTTGACCAGGGAGTTCCTCCAGTCATGGGATTTTACTCTTTTTTGCAACAGTTTCTTTCTTCTGTTGTAGAGTTTGTTTATGGCAGAGGACCACCAGATTGGCTTCCTTTTTTGGAGGATAACATCTTGGTTCTATTAGGGATAGCATGATCCATGCACTCGTGTAAGTGCTTATAAAGTGCATTTGTGTAGGATTCGGCAGTCATACCTCTATTGTCTGTCTGCATGGCTGTCATGAAGTTTGCCACTTCTGTCTTAAGAAGTGTGAAGTTGGCTTTTGAGAAGTTTTTTACGATGGTTTCCCTAATTGGGGCTGGGGGTGGGATGTGGATGTCTAGGCTGATTAGCTTGTGGTCGGATCTGATCAACGGGGAATTGATCTCTGGTGTGGAACACGGGTTTCCCATGTTGGTAATGACCAGGTCTAGGATATTGCTGCCCCTGTTGGGGGTGTGAATAAGTTGATCCAAGGCGTTGGAATTTATGAATTCTAGAAAACGTTGAGCAAAAGAGTTGGTACATGAGTAGTTTTCCCAGTTAATGGTGGGGTAGTTGAAATCACCCATTATTAGGGTGTTGGGTTGTACCCTAATACTTTCCAGTGTATCAAGAAATGAGGAGTGGGAATCCTGGGGCATGGTGGGGGGGTCTGTAGCAAGCTACAGTTTGGATTGCGGTCTTGCCCAGAGTTAGTTGCACTCGGATAATCTCAGATGCATTATGCTGTGCAACAAGCCTGGAGGTGTGGATATCCTTAATGAATATGGACACGCCTCCGCCTTTAGTGCTTCCTTCTGGGTTAGGTGGTCAAAAGGTGTGGTATGAAGTGAAGCCTGGTAATGCAGGGGTGCTTTCTCGAGCTTTGAACCAGGTCTCTGTCACTGCACAGATGTCAATGTTCTCCATTTTAAGGAGTGCCACGAGTGAGTGCATTTTGAAGTTTAGACTTTTAGCATTGAGTAGCATTACCCTCAGATTTTGCTTGCTTGTACCTGTTACAGTGGTGAATTTGTCATTTGATCCTTGCCTAAAAAAGGCACTATAGGGGTGGCAAGAGCCTTAGCCAGTATCTGGAATCCTAAGGGCGACAGGTGCAGGCCATCTCTGGAAAAGCATCGTGGACTGTTGATCATGTCGTCCCAGGCAGACAAATACTGGATCCCCTTAGAATGACACCAGAAGCTTAGCCAATTGTTGAAGTCAATCATTTTGTCCTTGTACTGTGGTATCATTCTGGGTGATGGCAGGATGCTACTCAGGGTTAGGGTCATACCTGCCTGGGATACAAGATCGGAGAGCTCCTCCATGTCTCTTTTCATGTAGTCCAGGGAGGTACATCTCAGGTCATTTACACCAACATGGACAATGACAGTGTCATATTTGTACTTATTGTGGAGTGACCTGAGTGCATGTGTTATGTGACGGATCCTGGCACCTGACAGGCAGCTTACAGTAACTTTCTCCTTGTTTAGTCTAGTGAGTGGAACATCAGTTTGCCTGACTATAGAGTCACCTATGACTAGAGTGTTGGGTACGTTGTTATGCTTTATGGGCTGTGGTTGAGTGGCATACTGAGTTTGTAGGCTATGTGTCATTTGGGTTGTGTTAGGGGGTGGAGTTTGCTTGCATTTATACTTTGGATGTCCCTGATGCTTGGGCAGGTTTTTATTGAGAGCCTCCGTGAATGTAGGTGTGTGTTTTGTGTTTCTATGTGTGTGTTTTGGTGGTGTAGGTTTTGAGGGACTATGTGATGAGTGTGGTGTGGTGCAAGTGTTTACCTTCTCCTCTTGACTGTCTAGTCCAGTCTTGGGTGAAGAGAGCTTTGCTTACAATTTGGCTATATAAGTGCATCTCTCACAGGTTGTAGTGTTGGGTGGTAGGAGGAGAGGGTTGTCTGTGTACATGAGGCAATTGCTGCATTTCCCCAAGATGCCCAGATTCATCAGGTAGACAGGAGAAATCACTGGGAGCTGACCCTTCGACATGCCTGGATAAGTGCTTATTTATTAAGTACTAAAAACTGCTTTCCACTAGACAAGTGAGGAAAGTTGAGTGCTGTAGTAATTTGCAGCTTATGTAGTGCTTACAATGAGTACTGAACAAGTGCTGAGTTCAAAGAAACAGATTTGAGTGCTGAAACCAGAAAACTGGCTAGTTATAAGAAAAAAAACTAAGCTAGAAGGCTTCCCTCCAACACAGAAGGGCTTGGGTGCTCAGAAGCCTACATACAGTCTATACCACTTAACAGGAAAGGCAGGAAACGTTTAATTTTTTTTTTTCTGTTTCCCAGATGCTCTCTCTCTACACAGCAGGAGTGCCTGAAATCAGCATACGATCTCACTGCACTCAGTTGAGTGAGCAAATGAGATGGGCCCAGAAGGAGTATCCAAACACAAATTTACAAGAGGGGCGGGCAGTTTCAAGGCCACTAAGGTTAACACCAAAACAAAAACAGAGAGAGTGGGTGGGACTAACTGAAGAGCAGAGTTGTTCACTGATTTGCTCTAACTGCTGTGCTTCTGAATGCTTTAGAAACTGAAAAACCAAAACAACCGTGTCACCATGTCACCCAGGAGTGTGCCTTTGCAAAAGCATTGATAAGAAAGGGTTCACTGATGTAGCACTCATTTACATGACTTATTTTGTCCAAAATTAAAACATTTAAGCAATTACATGGCTACAACTGCAATCAAACAGCAAGGAATGAGTAAAAAATGTTGGAAACAATGCATAAGCTACATTCTATTTTACGCTTATTCACTTGATATCTGTATTAAGAAATAAAGAAATTACTTTCAGTTTTAGCACTGACCCTAACTGGCTAAATGCACAAAATTTACTGGGAGTATTTCTTATAGAAAAACATCTTTTTTGTGTTAATCTGTCAGTCATTATAATTTTTGTCTATTTACTGTTTTTACCCATGAAAGCTATAAGTCCAAGTTACCAGGGTGATTTAAAATATTTATAGTAAAGGAAGTACCCATATTATTTTAATCTTTTTTATTTATATTTCTACGTGTGCAATATATAGTGATCTAAAATGTATTAGCTGTTAATGATGATATTACTCAACATATGTTATGTCTCATTTAAATTAATCTATCTATCTATCTATCTATCTATCTATCTATCTATCTATCTGTATTTACAGGGAAAATTGAATTGGATTGATCCAATTTTCAGCAGAGGCTCAGAGAAAAATACTCCACAGTTATTACAGATACAAGTGCAGAGAACACTACAAAATACATACAGTAAAGAGTCAATTATTCAAATGTCGATTATCTGAGCACAGCCTTCCAAAGTTTTCGGGTAGGAAAAATCATGAAGTCTGAATATGTAAACGTTATATGTATTTGCTTGTGCATGTTTTGGAACTTGTAGCCTGCTCTTGTGTGAAAAATATTCTTTATTGTCCACTGGAATCACTGAATGGTTGAAGTGTATTCTCTGCATGCAGAATAAACAAGATTTTAAAAGTTTATTATCCATTTCAATATATGTTTCATTATCCGAACAGTTTGATTATCTGAACTACGTTAGTTCCCATTTAGTGCAGATAATTTACTCTCTACTGTACATAAAGTAACATAGCAGGAGTTTTTCATTGTTCTGGGGTAAAGATTGTAAAATTTTTACAACTACAAAATACAGAAGATTTTCACTTTACATACTTATATGAAAACACTGTGGCACTTTCCAGTGCCAGTCAGATATGTATGCACATTAAGATTGCATATAAGCTTAGGATCTATAGTTGAAATGTCAAATGCTGGTCTGGATTCCAAAAGAGAGTTGCAGCCAGTGCAGTACACTGAAGGAAGACTTTAGTGCACCAGATGTAGATGGCATTTCAGAAAACATGTGAAATAGGTCCAATGGTCTAATGGATAAGGCATCAGCCTCTGGAACTAGGGAATTGTGGGTTTCACTTCTCAACTGGGTTGGTAATTCTTTGGGGTGGGTTTGGCATAATGGTTAAGGTCTTTGCCTCGTAGACAGAAGGTAACAGGGTTTGATTCTGACTATGAATTATCAGCCAGGCTTAAAATGGCCCTAATATGAACCTATATGCCACAGACAGTCTGAGTACTTAACTGTTCAGTGTATGATAATTATGGATTCATTCCAAAACACAGTGTGTGCCCAGTATAACTTAAATGTGACAAGCTGCAATGCAATGCTATCTCTGTTTCCAAAATCTTTGGCAAATGCCATACTCCAGTGCAAGGAATGGAAACTATTTCCACCAAATTCAATGGAATTCATAACAATACCGAAGGAAAAAAATAGCAAACTGCAGTCAATGAACTGCAACAGGCTGAGGCCCTGCAAACTATGGAGGAGGATCTAGCTGTGCATACTGGAATGTAGTCAGCTAGTCTGGAACTAAGTCAGCTTTCAGATCAAAAAATCATTAACCGGTATGACAGACAGCTGGTGCAGACTATGTACAACATGTGTGCCCCACACATACCCCATCACTCTCAAAACAAAAGTGTGCCTTAGCCTAGGGTTTACTGGCATCTGAGATATTCCAGTGACACATGGGAGATGCAGTAGGAATGTCACAGACAGCAGCCAGTTGTATGCTGTCAAAGTTCCTGGCAGCAATGTGCAGCAAGGTAGATGAATATATACACTTTACATCTATTGCCATGCATAAAGCGGAGAACTGTTATGGTTCTATAATCTTGCATACTTCCCACATGGACTTGCTGTAATAGATTGCATCCAGATCTCTGTTAAGATCCCTGTGCATCCAGGAGCAGACAGATACATCAACAGAAAGTGGTGGCCATCCCTGAACTGCCATGTTGTGTGTTCAGCAGATAACAGCATAACAAACATCATGGGAACACACCCTGGAAGTGTCCATGATGCTGCCATATGGAGGGAAAGTGGTCTGGGGGCTGCATTCCAGCAAGGTGACATGCCTGCGGGACTACTACTGGGTAAGTACAGGAACACATCTAGGGTGTAAGCTAAGGACATCCCTGTCAAAATTATGCATGATGACAACATATGGGGGTCACGCCCCACAACAGGTGACAGTGGTTATCCACTCAGGCCATGGCTAATGACCCCGTACAGAGAATCATTAAACCCTGCTGAGGAGGCCGATAATAGAGCACATGCAACAACATGAAATACAATAGAGCATGGCTTTGGTGTACTGAAAGCTAGGTTCAGATGTCTGGACACATCTGGTGGTTAGCTGTCATACACAACTGAAAGGCAGCACAGATGCTACACAATATGCTAACAACAACACATGGCAGTCTTCCAGCTGCAGGTGTGGGTTAACCACCCCAATAAACACATATGTCTGAAGATAGCATTCCACAGCTATTACAGGAGGAGCAGGAGGACACAGCAGGCAGAAGAAACAGGCATGGGCAATGGAGGGTCCTACCACAAGTCCAAGCCCAGCAACATAGCAGCAGCATATGACACATACATTTCAGTCATAACTAGCCACATATATAAACCACTGATGTTGAGGTGTTGCCCCACCACAACAGCAGCACATGCTACCTCTAATGGCAATTACCCAGTAGATGAGCATCAGGCATAACAACATAACTTTAACATATAACAGTATAAACATATACAAATCTATCACAACAGGGATCATCAACTCAGGCTACACGTGACACTGGTATGCATACAGACTCATGGTGGTGTACGTGTGTATGGCAGACAACAAGGGGCATACTTCTGTGAAACCCACTACTATCTGTCCATTGTCAAAAGTTGCAAACAGTAAAACAAGTCAGGACATAATGCAGAACTGTTGTCAATATCATAAGCAACATGTATCAATGCAAAGTATGGATAAAGTATAATGTACTAAATGGAGTTACCTATGGCTAGTGAAAATGGCAGAATTCTGTGGCATCAGACTTCACAACAACCACAGACAGATGACATTGTCAGTGGTCTGCACATATTGCCACAGGGTAAGACTGACAGTACAGGACATAGTGGACCAACTGTTAGTCTTATTCTAATGCAATTTTGGAGCACCCACATTAATGGCTTGCACTGCAGTCCTATCTGCCCCTATCACATATGGAAACACTTATCCCAGATTGCTCCACAGAGGAGCCTGATGGAGTGACACCAGCATGTGGAGACACACTGTGGGAATGAGCATGACTGTGAGCTGACTGTTTGGTCTGACTACCGGGCCCACTTCATATGAGCCAGTAGCAGAATTGCATGCACATTGCAGTATAGATATTGTTGCCCAATGGGCACGGGTTTGTCTGCTGAGAAGGGGCTTATCTCTTCCATGTGGCACTCAGCTAAGCACATTCAGTGCATGCAGAATCCTTTTTGTACCAAAACACTGCTGTAATACTGCCATAGTCAGTGATTTAGTGGACTGTACCACAGATAGCATGCTTTCATTCTGTGCAACCAATGCCACCATGACCTCACTTTGTCTGTCCTGTCCTTCATGCAACACTCCAAGCTGATGTGCAGCATGGTCTGTGACACAGTAAGTGTACAGATGTCAGATCCATGGCATCACTGGGAATGTTCATTTGCCTGTAGGAGTGGGAGCACACCCTCTGACACATGCCCATGTACACCAGCTACACACCTATGTCTACAGGCAGTATTATGAATTGTGAGGAAGTGTCAACATCATCAGCAGACTCAACATGGGGATGTGGTTAACAGGCCCCATCCTGTCCACCATCTGTTGTCCTCATTGTCAGAATGTTTGGAGAAGTTTTATTCCACATCTGAGGCTACAGCCTCATTCACATGAATGTCACCATCTGGGCCAGACTGTATCACCAAATCTGTATCCTGTGTGCCAGGGGCCATGCTACCATGCTACTATACTGAGACACATCAGATCCCACATTGGGATCAGTGGATGGGCAAATGGAGGATAAATGCAGTGGATGCTCCAAAAAGAGACAGATGTCACAGATCAGGAAGACATGCTTATATCACATGCTGTATATCATTAATGGCATATGCCATATATATCTAAGTACATTGTTTCAGATAGTAATGACGTGCAAGGAGGTCTTGTACATGTATTGCCCGCAGAAGCTATATAACAGAGAGTTAGCAGTTATGTTACATATGCAGCATACATGACATATGTGAGGAATGCAAACATAACACATACCTGACATGTCCTCTTGGGAAGTCAGCACCAAAAGTGAGGGATGAAATGCAACTGTTGCAGGAAAACAAAGGCATAAACACAGCATTTCTAATTACATACTTGCCAGCATGTACCATTCCAAAAGAGGTAAAATGCAAAGTAGGGAATATATCCATATACCAATTGTTTTTGGCTGAGATGCTGATGGTGGTTATCCAATGCATGGTTAAAAGGACACATTATTAATGGAGGACAATAAAAGGAGTAACAGCAATGACATGTATGAAATAGAGGTAATAGCATGCCAGTGACACCCTCCCTATATGGTGAGTTTGTCTGTCGTAATGCATACCCTGCAGTGGTAAAGTACAGACAAAGCAAACACAGTCATGTTTGTAATCACCAGCATAGTCACATGATGACATATACAACACAGCAACAGGATATGGTGATACTCATATGTTGTATGGTGCACATGTTGGCCAGATGCCCCTGCAATGAAAAACGGCAACATTAATTTCATACAATACAAGTCTTCTACACATTGCTCCATCCTTTGAACATGTTGGGGACTCATACCCAGTCTGTAGGTGCACCTGCATGACCTTTGGCCCAGAAGATGTACCTGTATTTTACAATGTGATGGAAATACAATTAGTACAGTATACAGCACTGGCATGACAGCAGGCTGAGGCAATAACAGTTAATGGTCACAATAGGAGTATATAAAGACAATCAATTGTCAAGTCCTGCTGTTGTGCTGAAGTGGACGGATCTGTGTAAATGAATGCAGATATTACATGTTGATTGCACTGTTATGTATGTACTGAAGCTGTGTGGCTACATGTCATTACACTTATGTTGGTTGTCATCACCCTGTGTGGACCCAAGTGCATGATGCAATTCTGCTGCTGTAACGCAAAAATTGCAATACATGAATATGCATGCAACAGTTACATGTACTGAGTTACTCTATATTCATCAATATTATGCAAAGTAACACATATATGTGGGCCTGGAACTCCTGCTTCTAGCCTACCCCAGGTGTGAAGTTCCCCACTCACGGTATGCAGTGATTCAAGAAACTGTGTGATCTCATCAGGGGGTATCCATGGTTGGCCACCACTTGTTGCAGCCTTTGACCTCTCATACCAGATTACTTATGGACTGCATGAAGGATCACATCAGAACACCATCAGTGACAGGTCTCACAGGATCTGTTGTGACTTCCCACAGCATTAATGTTTGTGACATATGTCCAGACTTCATCCTCCATACTGTACTTCCTGTTCATCCAAGGAGTCTCTGTTCATGCTGGCACAGATCAGCTATATAATTTCATTTTCTGGTGGGGAAAAATTGTTGCCCCTAGGCCTGTTTGCCATCTGTAAGACACTTATATGGGCATGGTTAGATTGATGTGGAGGCCCAATTTGAAGATGATCATTTAGACAGATTATGCCAATTTAACCTCTCTACAGTCTTGTGCAATGCTAAAATTTAGGAAATAGTCACTGTGCTATATAGCTCTGTGACATATTAAACTATGTGTGATATATAATATGAAAACAATGCATCAGTACATAACACTTGAAACAACAACATAACTTTTGATACCTACAGAGGAAATATGTGGGATTTGAATCTCTTACAATGACTATTACAGTAGTGAAGGCCCAAACACAGAAAGATTGTACCATACAAGTCACACATTCTGCATGCAGTTCACATTAACACACTGCACATGTGAAAAACAGAAATGCGTGATGGATGTAGCTGTAATGCAATTTAAGACTAAACAGAAAACCTGTGTAAAAAATACAGTCATATTAACATGAACTGTTATACATGATGAGCTTATATCAGTCCTGACCAGTGAAATCCACCCACATTAGCTGAGAGTATCTGCAAATGATTAATTGAACAACTTAAGGAAAGCATCAGATAGAATCCGTATCCATAACAGACCACACAGTACATAGTAAGCAGACATAAACATGAATCTTATTGTATAAAGGCAATAGTTCTAATTTATGTTTTCATAAGCATCAAAGAATACATATCAATAATAGTGCCAAAAATAAATACTACATAGCAACATACTGATAATGTCAGAATTCATAGCTTACCATACATATACCAGAGTGTATGAAGTCACCAGCAATATATACAGAAATTCCATGAGTACATCTTTAAGCACTGTTCTCTTGTGCTGTTTAATTTTGTCTGTTCAACTGCATATGGGAAAGTACTGCTTGTTAGCGAAGCAAATGTTTTCACTTGTATGCATACGGCTCAAACTCACACCCCTCCAGTAAGTCGCATACATTCTTTTATTGTAACCGATTTTCTCTAAATTCATCAATATAAGCAAATACACATACATTTCTATGGAGTAATGATAACATAGGTCTATAAGGAGAGAAATGTATCCCAACACAGCAATGCTATCAGGTGCAAAATTACCTTTGCATCTACCAATGAGTCAGGTTACCTGAAAGTAAGACCAACTATGTGCATAGAGCTTTTAAGTTTCATTTGCACAATACACATTTAATAAGGTTCATTAAACCCCATGGTTTTGGAATTCCATTTGGGCACATCTATGTAAATTCTCAAAATTTGGTGCACTAAACAATAGCCTGGTGTAGCAGGAAGGTGCTCTATGCAAATACGCAATAGGTATCATTAAAGGGAACTATATGTAGCTCATGCCCATTATTTTGCAGTGATCTGATACCACACCATAAATGCCACTTTTAAACTGTGATTTTGATACATTTACAGATCAGACCATTTCTATCTGCAAACTGAGGGGGACCTCAGTGAGCAATTTATTGAGTTGTGGTATATCAACATTCTTAACATTATCAACAAGATGGTTACTTCCAGAAGGCTTCAACATGTCCAGGTGCTCAACTGGACGAAGGAGGAGACCACCCAGATGTTGATCGTCTATGCTAGAGTGGAGCATCGCATGAGATGCAGACCATGGAACTTTGCAATAACTGATATATGGAACTGGATTGGGAAGGAGCATTGATGACATACAGGAAACAACCAGACAGGAACATGGGTGCTGGAACCATATGGCGAGGGGGTGAGGTGGAAAAGAAGGCCCCCCCCACACACTTTTACAGCTGCAAGACCTGTCTCTTTAGGAAAAATTAGTGAAGTGATACACAGGAAAATTGAGTTTTTCTTTAGGACCCAAAACATGGATTTGTGTCGCATGTGTTGCACATGCTAATGTGGATTTAAACACAAGTGTGCACAGAACTAACTAGCTCCTATGATAATTGGCAATTTAGTCGAGAAAAATCCCCTGCAAGTACAGCAGTGCACACTTAAAGACACAGTTATCCAGAAACAAAAAGCCAGCACCAAGGTGTATAAAGTGTAACTTTATTAAAAAGTTATCACAGACAGACCGGTTTCGGCATAAATTTCAAGCCTTCCTCAGTGTAACCAGAAAAGAGCTTCCATGCTCCTTATATACCCACCCATCCATAAAAAAGGAATACCCATTGGCAGCTCACAATACTTCATTTAGCCCAGGTGAAATTAAAGCACCTAGCTTTCTAATCCATCTTTTTTCTTTATTATTTAGTATGTTGTGCCAGCCTATTTTATTTGTTCTATCCCCTTAATAATATCAATGACAGTGAATCTGAAAGATGCTGAGGGATGATTAACCACATGTTTATATAATGCATTTGTATACTTCTTTAGTTTGATGTCAGTTAAATGCTGACTGATCCTGAATTTCACAGGCCTGGACGTATGGCCCCACATAAAAGGCCAAGCATGAATAAGTGGCTAAATATAAAACCCAGTCCGATACACAATTAGCAAAATATTTGATGTCATAAACCTGAGTGGTGTTACGGCTACTAAACATTTTAGTCTGGTCTAGTCTGTTGCAATGTACACAATGGCCACAACTATAACAACCCTGAAGTACATCACCCATGAGAGTGGACTGTGTATTAGGGGCAACCCCCCAGGTTCCCAACTTATAATGATTAAAGTGGGATGCCAATGTCCTACCCCTTGTAAATCCAAATCGACATCTATCCTCAATCAAAACCCTGATTTTCTCATCTGCCTGTCAGATGTTCCAGTTTTGTTGTACCACATCACAGAAAATGCCTGTGTTGCAGCCATATGTAGTAATTAATCTAATGGGGACTGACTTCTTAACCTTACGTTTATATTCTAACAATTCCTGTCTGGCCATATCATTGACCCCCCTACAAGCCATGGTAATCACTCCTCGTTTATATCCACATTCCTTAAATCTCCTGACCATATCCATTTTGTGATATTCATATTTATCACTACAAGAACAAATGCGTTTGATTCTCATGAACTGAGATTTGGGTATATTCTGAATGACATGGTGAGTGGTGGCTAGACGCATGTAGGAGGGAATTATATTCAGAAAATTTGCAGAAAACCTGTGTATCCAAAGTACCATCCTCATTTTTGGTAATTAAAATGTCCAAAAACGTGATTTGATTTAGATCATGTGTACAGGTGAATTCAGTCCCCCATTTGTTTTCATTTAGGTATTCCACAAATTCTTGAAGATATTCCAAATCACCCTTCCAAATAAGCCAACAGTCATCCAAATAACGTCGCCAGATATCCATTTCTGGCAGAAACAAATTATGTGAGGGGTCATATATAATGTGTTGTTCTACATATGCCAGAAATAAATCAGCATAAATGGGGCAAAGGATGCCCCCATAGCCATACCCCTAGTTTGCCAAACACATTTGTCCTGGTAGTTAAAAACATTTTTGGTCAAAACATGTTCCGTCATGAGTAGCAACAAAGTATTAAAACCTGGAGGATATAATTCGGCCACATCTAACCAATACACTATGGCCAACAGGCCAGCCCAATGGGAGATGTTGGTGTATAGGCAGGTCACATCCAGAGTACAGAAATACCAGTGGGATTCAACCTGGGCATCTGTTAGTATTTGTAAAAATTCTGTAGTATCCTGTATTCTATATCTCACCAGGGGCAGCAGAGGTTTTAAATACTGTGTTAGAAAGACCACCAAGGGTTCTGTTAGTGATCCCCTACCCAAAACAATAGGTCTTCCCGGAAGGTTGGTTAATGATTTGTGGATTTTGGGTAGCAAGTATAAATTTTGCATTTTAGGATTGGCAACAGTAAGATGCCTAGCAGTGTTCTTAGATATAATCCCTCCATCCACAGCCAACTTGAGAAAGTCATCAATCTGATGTTTAAAAGTATTGGTGGGGTCCAATGGCATTATCATATAGAACATACGGTTATCAAGTTGTCTGAAGACTTCATTATTATAAGTATAAAAATCCATGACCACAATAGCCCTCCTTTTATCAGCCAGTGCAATCACAATATTAGTATTAGATTTCAGTTCCATGAGTGCCCTTTGTTGGGTCTTTGAGAGATTATGTGGTTTGATCCGGGTTTCCCCATGGTATATATGTAAATCTTTGAGAACATTATGTAGAAATAATTGTACCAGCGGATGCATAGGTGGCACAAAATTCGATCTCTGAAAATAAAGAAACATGATCAGTAGTACAAGTATCATCATTAGCATCAAAAAATAATTTCAAATTTAATGTTCTTCCAAATGAATATAAATATGGCACAAAATCCTTTTCTGCTACAAAAAAGCTGGTACAAATGTTAAGCCTTTATTGAGTAAATCAAGTTGTTCAAGAGTGAGGGGTTGAGAGGGGATATTGAGGAAATGTTTAGATCCTACTTGTTGCTCATAATTTGGAGTAAAGTCTCCACATTTGTTATGTTTCTTGTGTTTGCATCCCCCCTGTGTTTGAATTTCCTAAAGGGAAATCCATGCTGGTATTAATATGTTTTAGTGTGGGTGAGGTTACCCTGGTGCCATTTCAGAGTCCTTATAAGCTTAAGATTCATTCCCTGATGTACCTATAGATGTAAAACTGGTTTTCCTTAATATAGATCTTGGGCGTTTCCTTTTGTTGGACTTAAAGCTAGCATTGGAAAATTCTACACTTTTAAATGGGCCAAATGGTCTCCTCTTTTCATAATCCATAAGATCTCTGTTGAATTTATGCACCTTACGCTCCTTGAGCTGTTATTCTAGGGCTGATAATTCCTGTGCTAGTTGTAAACATGTTGAGTAGTTCCTATGACCCTCAAATTATTTAGATTGTTCACACAACTTAGTCACTTTCAGTATACCTGCATCTATACAACGGTCCTAGTATGAGGCTAGGGCCTGTACAAACCCCATTGACACTTGTTGTTGTATACCTTCCCATTCATTTTGCAGTTCCTCATCAATGTTATTTACCAAGGGTTTGATCCTAACTTGTAATCCCCTGGGACTGATGTTCTTAGATGTATAGGCTTTAAATAAATGTAAATGCCAAACATTGGCTCTTAGATTTTTCATACTTCTAGACAACTGGTTGAACAAGTCTTGACAATCAGACTCAAGTGGTACATGCTCATTCCCGTCAGAATCCATAATGGGAGCCCAAACACCAAAAATACCTAAATCATCTCTATCAGAGGATATACCCCTGATTAGTTGATTAAGGTCCATCCCAACAAACGAATATAATATCAAGTCAAATAATGAAAATAAACAAAAGAGTACCAGCCCCCTTGGTTAATGGAGATCGATACTCCACACAATAGTGATATAAAAAAACAAGTATGGAAATGAATCTTGAAGACTGGAGTATTATGGTAGCCCCCACCAAATTCAGCATTCCATATAGGGTGGTGCTACGTTACTCCTATACTCAAGTCCCTCGGTAGTAATAGCCCCTGCCATCTATCTGCTGAGATACCAGCATGGTAGTGCTATGTCCAAGATTCAATATTCAACATCAAATTGTATTTACCTCACAAGGTATTCTCATTGTGTATGAAGTACTCAAAAAACACCCATCATGTCTTCAGACTCTGATCCAATGGAATAATAAATGAACCTGAATAAATAACTACCCATAGGATTATAATCCCCTATATTGAAAACATGTAATGGCTCCAAATTAAGGGAAAAGAGGGATATAATGTATTCATAAGAATCGATATATCAAGAATGTGAAACCAGTTAACTGAATATATGTCAGAGGACACATGGAAGGAGGGGAATATGAACAATTATCAGGTAGAATATTAACCTAAATCACATCAAGGGCAGTATCATATCCATATAAAGAATGTGCCACATATTGAATAGAAAACACAATGCGACTGTCCTAATGACCCACAAAAAATATCTTTCTAAAGACAATAGTTGATCCAATCAATTAGTAATTTAAACTTACAAAACAGGAACCCAAAGGCCTATACTGTGTCTTGATGCATTAACTATTCCAAAATAGGTCATATAAGCTTAAACTGCGATCTGTCCCCTATATATATACGATGTTAATTGTAAACTATCCATTCATGTAGAACAAAATCCATATGTTGAAGGAGCAGGTGCTTTAAGCTAAATTACTGTATCTTACACCAAAGTGCAACAACCCCTGGGTGTCAAAACAGAAATATCAAAAAAGCAGCCCTGAAAAATAACAACCGCAATATTCAATGTGCATAGCTATTACAACACCATAATATAGTTCACAATTAGTTAGTTCCCTATATACACGGAATACTCGTCCCTATATCCTATTAATATTGCCCGTTGCATATAATCATAGGCAGTTACTTGTATAAATTAAAATAACAAAAATTACACTCCATGAAGTATGTGCAAAATGTCGATAAATAAGGCAACATTCGGTATTTGTTAAAAATGATATAGAGATACAATAGTCCCCTATACAGGCTTTGCTGTATTCTGGACTTTGGGATAGTTCCTGTGTTGCCCATTACCTTACTTGGATAGAAGGAAGTTTCTTTGCTCACCAGTGGGAGTGGGAAGCCTTGAGCAGCCTATCTGTCCCTGAAGGAGTGACCTCAGCACAAGAATCTTGTAGTAATTTGGTCATTTTGGGCCATTTCTAGCTCTTTGAAGTTCCCTGCTTAAAAAGCCACCTGTGAGCATTTGTTTCTCTTATACTACTCAGCAGCAGCTCCTCGTGGTCCTGCAGAGTGGTCCTAGAAGCAGAGAATCAAAAAAAGTGACTACTTTCAAGATATAAGTATATTTTTGCTGTTTCTACCTGTGCGACCTTCCTTTCTTGCTGAAAACGAAGTTAAACTGCTAATTTAACTGTATTTAGTGTTTGTTATTACCTGCACTAATGTTAAAGCTTGTTTGTTTAATTTAACTGTTGAGGCTGCCCACTCAAGTGTGCTAGCCTGTGCATTTAATATACTGTTGTTTTTTTGCATTTTGATGTTGCCTTCTTGAAAAAAAAAATATATATATCCTTGTTTCCTGCCTTTCCTGACTAGAATAGTCCCCTATACAGGCTTTGCTGTATTCTGGACTTTGGGATAGTTCCTGTGTTGCCCATTACCTTACTTGGATAGAAGGAAGTTTCTTTGCTCACCAGTGGGAGTGGGAAGCCTTGAGCAGCCTATCTGTCCCTGTAGGAGTGACCTCAGCACAAGAATCTTGTAGTAATTGGTCATTTTGGGCCATTTCTAGCTCTTTGAAGTTCCCTGCTTAAAAATCCACCTGTGAGAGTTTTTTTTTGCTTATACTACTCAGCAACAGCTCCTCGTGGTCCAGCAGAGTGGTCCTAGCAGCAGAGAATCGACAAAAAGCGACTACTTTCAAGATATAAGTATATTTTTGCTGTTTCTACCTGTGCAACCTTCCTTTCTTGCTGAAAACGAAGTTAAACTGCTAATTTAACTGTTGCACTTAAGTTAAAGCTTGTTTGTTTAATTTAACTGTTGAGGCTGCCCACTCAAGTGTGCTAGCCTGTGCATTTAATATACTGTTGTTTTTTTGCATTTTGATGTTGCCTTCTTGAAAAAAAAAAAAAAAAAAAAATATCCTTGTTTCCTGCCTTTCCTGACTAGAATAGTCCCCTATACAGGCTTTGCTGTATTCTGGACTTTGGGATAGTTCCTGTGTTGCCCATTACCTTACTTGGATAGAAGGAAGTTTCTTTGCTCACCAGTGGGAGTGGGGAGCCTTGAGCAGCCTATCTGTCCCTGAAGGAGTGACCTCAGCACAAGAATCTTGTAGTAATTACAATCAAGTAGTAACAAAAACGTACTCGGAGGCACTAAATAAAGATCTGCCTAAGCAGCAGAGACCTCCAAAGCAGACACCCAAGCAACCGCTACCCCAAAACAAAACACGTGCAACACATATCTCACAAAGCCAGTGTGCCGAACAGTCACGGCCCTTAAGACTAAACAACACACCTGATACACTTGTAATAGGTGACTCTATCGTCAGGCACACTGACGTCCCGCTCATCAGGCTGAACAAGGAGAGGGTCACGGTGAGCAGCCTGTCGGGCGCTAGGATCTGCCACATAACACAAGCACTCAGGTCACTCCAAGGCAAGTACAAATATGACTCAGTCATTGTCCGTGCTGGTGTGAATGACCTGAGATGTACCTCCCTGGACTACATGAAAAGAGACATAGAGGAGCTCTCTGAGCATGTAGCCCAGGCCGGTATGACCCTGACCTTGAGTAGCATCTTACCCTCACCAAGAATGATGCCACAATATGAAGACAAGATGATCAATTTCAACAACTGGCTTAAGTACTGGTGTCATTCAAAGGGGATCCAATGCCTGTCAGCTTGGGATGATATGCTCGACAAGCCACGATGCTTCGCTAGGGACGGCTTGCACCTGTCACCCCTGGGCTTTTGGATATTGGCAAAGGCTCTTGCTACCCCCATAGTGCCTTTTTTAGGCAAGGGTCAAAAGACAAACCCACCTCCATAGGTATCACAAGGGATAAGAAAGTAAGAGTAATGCTACTCAACGCCAGAAGTCTAAACCGCAAGATTTGTGCACTTGAAACTCTCCTTAGCATGGAGAACATCGATATCTGTGCAGTAACAGAAACCTGGTTCAGGGATACCGAGAGCACACCAGCGCTACCAGGTTATACCTCATACCATGCATTTCGGCCCCAAAACTTGGACCGAACCACAAAAGGAGGGGGAGTATCTATATTCATCAAAGATACCCACACCTCCAGGTTGGTGGCAAAGCACGAAGCATCAGAGACTATCCATGTGCAACTAACAGTGGGTAAAACTGCCTTCCAGTTTATAGCCTGCTACAGACCACCCTACCAAACCCAGGAACCCCACTCGGCCTTCCTGAGAACACTGGAAAATATGAAGGTCTCTCCAAACACCATTATATTGGGCGACTTCAACTACCCAAACATAGACTGGGAGCATTACTCTAGCTCCAACACCCTAGCCCAAAGGTTCCTAGAATTTATAAACTCAAATGCTATGGAACAACTTGTTACCACTCCCACAAGAGGGGAAACATACTGGACCTGATCATCACCAACATGGGGACTCTATGCTCCAGACCAGAAGTGTATCCCTCACTGGTAAGATCAGACCATAAACTAATCTCACTGGATATTCACATCCTGACCCCACCCCCTGGCCAGAAAACTACAGTGAAAAACATATCTAAAGTAAATTTCACACTCCTCAAAACTGAGGTGGAATCCTTCAAAGCTCACGGGCCTGTGGAAAATATGGCCCAGACCGCAGAATCCTTTATAAACGCATTCTATGAACACCTTCAGGAATGCATGGATCATGCGATCCCAAATAAAACCAAGACCCAATCCTCCAAAGGCAGACGTCTTGTCTGGTGGACCCCAGCCATAAACAAACTATACAATAGAAGGAGGAAGCTACTAAATGATAGAGCAAAATCCCAAAAAGGGAAGGCATCACTGATCAGTATTAGCAAAAAACTACGGGCACTCATAAAATTGTCTAAGGCAAGGTTTGAGAGAAAAATTGCACAGGACACTAAGGATAATCACAAGGCTTTATTTAGTTATGTTAGGAACCTGGATGGTAATTCCCAGATATGCTCAGAATTAGTCCAAAATGACAAAAAATACACCAAACCCACAGACATTGCCAACATCCTAGCTGACAGGTTCAGCGCAAACTCCCCCCCCACCAAAAGGGCAAATATCTATCCCAGCAGAGTGCTGCCCCCCTGACATCTCAGATGCTCAGGTAAGAGCCGCCCTCTCCAAAGCAAAAAACACAGCATCAATGGAACCAGACGGTGTCCCAGGCTGCGTCCTACATGAACTCCAAGAAAAGCTAAACCCAAACATAAAACTACTGTTCAATCTCAGCCTCACTACAGGATATGTGCTCAAAGAGTGGCATACAGCAACAGTGGTCCCTCTCCATAAGGGTGGTGCCTCAGTGGATCCTGGAAACTATCGCCCCATAAGCCTGACTAGCTTGGTCTGCAAAGCTATGGAAAGGATCATCATGGACCTCATAAATAAAGATATTGGGGACCTACAGACACTGGATCCTACCCAGTTCAGCTTTGTTAAGGGCAGATCCTGCCTCTTAAACCTGGTTGATTTCTTTGAAACAGTCACCAAGGCCATTGACGAGGGGAAGGTGGTCCACACAGCCTACCTGGACCTCGCAAAAGCCTT
Source organism: Protopterus annectens (assembly GCF_019279795.1). Lineage (NCBI taxonomy): Eukaryota > Metazoa > Chordata > Ceratodontiformes > Protopteridae > Protopterus > Protopterus annectens. Next base: position 1,177,503,894 of record NC_056732.1, read on the forward strand.
CAATACAATACCCCACTCGGGCATTATAGATAAGCTCACCAGCTTAAATATAAACCCCTATGTCACTAGATGGATTGTAAACTGGCTCAAGGACAGAACCCACATGGTTAGAATTGCTGAAGCCATGTCAGACTCCAAACCAGTTACAAGTGGTGTCCCACAAGGCTCAGTCCTGGGACCTCTCTTGTTCGGTATATATTTCTCGGAGGTACAGGCCAACACGGAAGGACTCTGGCTGACCAAGTTCACAGATGACTGCAAACTGGGCGCCATAGTCGACTCTCCAGCAGACATAAGCATCCTCCAAAAGGGCCTCATAGAAACAGACAACTGGTGCCAGAGCCATGGCCTCAAGCTAAATGCCAAAAAGTGTATAGTCATCCCCTTTGGCAAAAAGAAAGTGCCCACAAATTACCACATAGGTGGTAATCCATTAAGTACAGAAGAAGTAATTAGGGACCTGGGGACCCAAGTTGATAGCAATCTCTCATTTGACAACCACGTGGCCAAAGTGGTTAGAAAAACATTTTATATAGACCACCTAATCATGAAGGGATTCACATCTAGATCAGGGGAGGTCATCGTGCCTCTTTACTCATCCCTCATCAGGCCCATAATTGAGTACAATGCCCCTTTTGGGATGTACCTTACCAGACACCTGCAGCAACTGGAAAGACCCCAAAAGTACCTCACCAAGAGGATCAATGGGCTCAAACAGATGCCATATGCTGCCCGGTTAAAGAAACTCCAACTGTACTCAGTGGCATACTGCCTGTTCAGAGGCAATCTGTGCCTGTCGTATAAAGCTATGTCCAACCCGGAATTAATGGACATGCTGCACCTCAGAAAATCCAAATCCCATCGAGCTATGCGCTTGAGAGACTTGAACCTCAGCACTGAAATAAATAGGACATGCTGGAGGGACAGATTCATAACCCAGAGGCTCCCTTCACTCTGGAATAAAATCCCAGTCCAGGTTAGGCAGAGTCCCTCATTGACTCTCTTCAAGAGGAATCTTGATGAGTGGATGGGAGATCGTATTTTTCCCCCGGGTATCACTTCTGTGTCACTGTTAGACAGAGGCACAGTATACTAACCTCGAAAAAGGGCATAGCAAAATAAATTTAAAATGGGTGGCGAAAGCCAAACATATTCTGGCTAGGCTTATAAATGCCCTAGGGCAGATAGCCTAGTATGAACCTATGAACCTATGAACCTATAATTGGTCATTTTGGGCCATTTCTAGCTCTTTGAAATTCCCTGCTTAAAAATCCACATTATTGCTCACCAGTGGGAGTGGGGATCCTTAAGCAGCCTATCTGTCCCTGAAGGAGTGACCTCAGCACAATAATCTTGTAGTAATTGGTCGTTTTGGGCCATTTCAAGCTCTTTGAAGTTCCCTGCTTAAAAATCCACATTATTGCTCACCAGTGGGAGTGGGGAGCCTTGAGCAGCCTATCTGTCCCTGAAGGAGTGACCTCAGCACAAGAATCTTGCAGTAATTGGTCATTTTGGGCCATTTCTAGCTCTTTGAAGTTCCCTGCTTAAAAATCCACTTTAGCGCATGTTTGCATGCTTTTGCGCGATTTAGGGCGAAGTTGCCCATACCTCAGCATATGGCAGCGCTGGTTAATCTAGTTTAAACTATTTCTGGCTTTGCAAAATCTGCTCTTCAGTTTTTCCCTTAGAACTGCTCTACTTTCAATCTAAACAGTCTATTCTCTACCTAAAAAGCCCAGTACTTGCTCCTAAAGCATTTAAACACAAGTAAAGCACTCTTAAACAAAAAGAAAGCACTACATCCACCTACAATCCCCTTGAATACCCATTACCCTATAGGTCCTTTCTGACTCAGTTACACAGCAATCCCTTACACTGTTCTAGCATGTCGAAGGGACAATTACTGGCGCCCTCTCCAGTTCAGCTGGTGAATCTGGGAATCTTAAGGCAATGTTACAACTGCCTCATGTACACAGACAACCCTCTCCTCCTCCCAACAAATACAAATATATGTGAGTGATGCTACTATATAGCCAAACTGGAGGCTGAGCTCTCTCGACTCAGTACTGGCAAAACCAGTCAGGAGGAGAAGGTAGTGACTGACACAATGATGTGGAGGAAGTAATCGATAGTTCAAATGGCAATTTGACTACGTTGGTGGAACTGCTTTTGGGCAGAGTGGATGCCCTTACTCAAAAAGTAGATGCTATGATGGTTACACCTTTAACACAGGGAAGCGGATCTTCCAACCAACTGCCTTCCCAACAGAGCAGTAACGATTCTGGCATCCCTAATGGCCAACAACCTTCTACAGCAGTGGGAACATTCACCGGAATTGTAACAGAGGAGGTAGTATCTTCGGCAACGACGGAACAACATCGTCCTGTTCCTACGGTTGCCGCAGCGCTACTAACAGGTAATGCCTCTGTTAATCCTGGTTTAAGCACTATTAACAACAACGATGTGAATTCTATTAATCAAGGTATTCCCACCATGGCTAAATTTTTGGTAAATAATAACTTTTTTAGTCAAGGGTTCAATGTGAATGCCGAACCCGTTACCACACAAGTTTCAGGAGGTAATATTTTGGCTGAAAAAATCGAAGAATTCGACAACAAACTATTCAAGTGCAAAAAACTGCAACTTGAAGTAGCATATTTGAAGGAATGTGTTAAAAATAAGATTGTCCCTAAGGGATTAAGACAGTGGCGTTATCCATCAGGTCTAGTGGATAACTCCCTTTTTCACCAAGAATTGCTTGGTCTATTTGACCGTCAGGGTATAGAGTTTCTGGAAGCTCTTATTGCATTTTATTCCAAGGACATTTCAACTTTGTCCCTCGACCTGGAAACTTTGGAAAAGTCTATAACATCAGATGATGGATTTTTCCATTTTAAATATGACTATTGTCGTATTTTTTCCAGTATCGAGGCAAGCATGGAAAAACTGTTACTAATCAAGAAAAAGAAATTAAACAGGGACCTAAGAGACTATGCTAACAAGTGTGCCTAACCTAGGCCTCCTTGTATTACACACACATCTCATAATGATGACACTAGCCACGTGGAAACCAATAATGTAACGAATCCTACAAACATTATTGAAGTTAACAACCAAGATAATCCTTCTGTACAAAGACAGGGTACTAGAAGGAGTCCAAGGCTTAATAATAACAATGGTGCTACCAGTAATACAGATCAGAGTAATGTGCCAGACTATATTCCTAGGGACAATATTCAAGTGCAAGACTACTCTATGGGGAATATGAATTTCCAAGAAGGTCAGGATTTTCGCCAGGCCAACAACTCCCGTGTCACCAACCGTATCAGGGGTCAGACAACGAACAATATGAAGAACAAGAGACGGGGAAGGAGGAGATGACCCAATTCCCCAGTTTTGGTCTTAAACCAAGCATTTTAGTCAGCTCCAACAGTGACTTTACTGTGTATAACTACACATTTATTGACATCCATCAAGAAATAGTTGACTTTTTTGCTAAGGATTTATCCTTTGTTCCAGGGCAACACATGGACATAGGTAAAATGTTAATTGACCTTAAAATTTATGTCAGGAAACTTAATCTCAATTCCCTAATGGGTAGCGATACCCCAATACTTAATACTCTAAGGGTCTCTAGTATGTATAATCCACCCCTTCATCCTATTTTAGCGGTGTTTGAAAAAATGTGCGAGATTGACTTGTGGGCAATTAAGAATCAGGTCATGTATAGTAATCAAGGGCACCTTAATAACATTACTATGTTAGAATGGGACTTTCTCTGGTTATTAAAGGACTGTAACATTCGTGTCATGAAACCGGACAAGGGTGGGGGGGTGGTATTGATGGACCACTACAAGTATGTAGAGTACATGCTGGAACACCTGAGCACATCTGTATACAAAGAGGTATCTCTCAATGAAATACATGGTGCTTTCAGAACCATCAATAACACTTTACATGACCTATTTCTAGAAGGTTTTGTTGATCTAACTACATACCAATATTTACAGATGACAGCACCAAGAATTTCCACTTTTTTTGGTACACCCAAATTGCACAAACGAATATGTGCACCACCTTTTAGGCCAATTGTTGATGGGAGGGGATCGGCTACCTACGCATGTGCCAAACTCGTTGATAGTATAATTAAACCTCTTTTAGAACAAGAGTCGCACATTTGTAAGGATTCCTGGTCCTTTTTAAAGGACATCAACATGGTAGAATATAACGTCGACATGGTATTTCTTACAATAGACATCAAAGATCTCTATACAGTCATACCACACCAATTAGGCCTAAGTTGGGTTAGGGAATTCATGAATGCAAAGAAATTGGATGACAACACCATATATTTAAGTGAAACACTTTTGGAATTGGTTTTATCCAATAACTTCTTCATGTTTGAGAATACTTTCTATCTTCAAACATCAGGTGTTGCAATGGGTTCACCCTGTGGTGGTTCATTTGCAAACGTAGTACTAGCATATTGGGAAGCTGAATTGCTTTTCAAGGATGACGTATTCCAGCAACATGTCTCCTGGTACACCAGGTACCAGGATGACATTTTTTGCATTTGGAAGGGTGAGAAAGAATTGATACCCTTTTTCATTGAAAGAATGACCAACATGACTGACTTTTTAGAGTTTACTTTCAACGTAGCGGACACAGAGATAAACTATTTAGACATACTTATAACAAAGGACATTACCAACCAAAGACTTAAAAGCACTATTTATAGAAAACCTACATATTCCAATAGTTTGTTACATTTTTCTAGTAATCACCCTTACTATCAAAAAAGATCTGTCATAAAAGGCCAGCTTGTAAGGGCAGCACGCATGGTAACTGAAGACCATGATTTTGAAATTGAATGTAACAAACTAAGGAATATGTTTCTAACAAGGGGTTACCCATCTACTTTAATTAATAACATCATTTTGGAAGTATCTAACAAACGTAAAGAGGGTTATTTTACCCCCTTACTTTCTTCCAATATTACTGTACAAGTCAATGTTGACACAGGAAATTCTTCAAATTCTACAGGTTCCCTTGTGATTAACAGACATGATGATAATAATTATCATGTGTCTTTTGTGCATACCTTTTCTTTGGACTTTGTGAAAATTAAGGAGATTATTAACAAAAACTGGGACGTGATCAACCATGGCGTTACCCTTTCTGGCATCCTGGGCGTAAGACCAAAATTAACATATAGGAGGGGACAAAATCTAAAAACTATTTTAGAGAGACCACAGAATAGAGTCACTTCTAACAAGTTACATGGTATGCACAAGTGTTGGGCTTGTGCACAATGTAAGTACATCAAAGTAGGTACACAATTCATAATTAACAACAAAACATATAAAGTGAACAATTATTTTAATTGTGAGTCCAAATCGGTGGTGTATGCCGCTCTGTGTAACCAATGTAAAGCCTTTTACATTGGTAAGACGGAGCGTAAAATTAAAACCAGAATTTATGAACACATGTACGCTGTTAGTAGGCACGATGAAAATAACGCCTTAGCTAAGCACATTTCAGAACACATAGGGCACAATTTTAACTTTGTTATTGTGCAACAGAGAACTCCAGACATAAGAGGGGGCCCTTGGCAAATCAAACTGGAAATCGATGAATTAATGTGGCAGATACGAACTAGGGCACACCTTTTACCAGGAATTAATGACAACTTGTCCATTAAATGTGTATTAAAGTGGTTGTCTTACAATAGATAACAGAATTTAAGCACCTTATAAATTCAACAACAATGTACTTGTAGTTTAGTTCATTGCACTTTAAGTTAGGCTATTTAGCACATGCGTGTATACAAAATTAAAATTAATTCAATAGGGTTCGTTTCTATCTACCAGTTGTAGAAATGTAATGTAACATATCTATATTTATTTAAATCTAAAAAAGTCAACATAGAGTATGATTTTAAAATTATGAATTTTTTATGTTATATTATGTTATACAAGTAACTTATATACTCGAGTTTCTGCTTCTAGTATTTGATTTAAGTAACATCAAATCAAGCCTGGTATTACCTAATTGTAACACTGTTTTAAGGTTACTATGGTAACAGTTTTACTAAGTAATGCACTTGTTCTTGATTGGTACTAACAATTTTTTAACAACATAAAAACCCTTGATATCAGATATTCCGCTGTTTGTCTGATGAAGGCTGGACATTGGTTCGGCCGAAAGCGCTTACGTGTATCTGGAATTATTAAATCCTTTTATATATTTTCAAGCTGTCTCCATTTGTGTTTCTACTCGCTTTTGGTCGTTTTTTTAGGAGGAGAAGGTAACCACACTCACCACAAACCCAGTCTCACATAGACCTATCACAACTGCAAACCAAACACATAAACACACAAAAACATACTCAGAGGCTCTAATTAAAAATATACCAAAGCAACAGAGGCCTCCAAAGCAGACATCCAATCAACCACTACCTCAAAGCACAGCACATGCAACACATAGTTCACAAAGTCAGTGTGCTAAACAGTCACAGCCCTTAAGGCCAAACAACATGCCTGATACACTTGTAATAGGTGACTCTATAGTCAGACACACTGATGTCCCGCTCACCAGACTGAACAAGGAAAAGGTTACAGTAAGCTGCCTGTCGGGCGGTAGAATCCGCCACATAACACAAGCACTCAGGTCACTCCAAAGCAAGTACAAATATGACTCAGTCATTGTCCATGCCGGTGTGAATGACCTGAGATGTACCTCCCTGGACTACATGAAAAGAAACATAGAAGAGCTCTCTGATTATGTAGCCTAGGCCGGTATGACCCTGACCCTGAGCAGCATCTTACCCTCACCAAGAATGATGCCACAGTACAAAGACAAAATTATCAGCTTTAACAATTGGCTCAATTACTGGTGTCATTCTAAGGGGATCCAATGTCTGTCTGCTTGGGATGACATGCTTGACAAGCCACGCTGCTTCACAAGGGACAGCTTACACCTATCACCCCTGGGCTTCCTGATATTGGCCAAGGCTCTTGCCACCCCCATAGTGTCTTTTTTAGGCAAGGCTCAAAAGACAAACCCACCTCCCTAGAAAACACAAGTGGAAAAAACTAAGGGTAATGCTGCTCAACACCAGAAGTCTAAACCTCAAGATGCATGCTCTCGAAGCCCTCCTCAGTATGGAGAACATCGATGTCTGTGCAATGACTGAAACCTGGTTCAAGGCTCCTGAGAGCATCCCAGCACTACCAGGTTATACCTCATATCATGTTTTTCGGCCTCAAAACTTAGACTGAACCACAAAAGGAGGGGGAGTATCCATATTCATCAAAGATACCCACACCTCCAGGTTAGTGGCAACGCACGAAGCATCTGAGACCATCCAGGTGCAACTAACCATAGGCAAAACTGCCCTTCAGTTTGTAGCATGCTACAGACCACCCTCTCAAACTCAGGAACCCCACTCAGCCTTCCTGAAGACACTGGAGAGTATGAATATCCCTCCAAATACCATCATACCGGGTTGCGTGCTACATGAACTCCAAGAGGAACTAAACCCGCACATAAGGCTGCTGTTTAATCTTAGCCTTACTACAGGATATGTACCCAAAGAATGGCATACAGCAACAGTGGTCCCACTCCACAAAGGAGGTGCTTCTATGGACCCTGGAAATTACCGCCCCATAAGCTTGACAAGCCAGGTCTGTAAAGCTATGGAGAGGATCATGACGGAACTCATAAACAAAGACAGTGGGGACCTACAGACACTGCATCCTACCCAATTCGGCTTTGCCAAGGGCAGATCCTGCCTTTTGAACCTGGTCGACTTTTTTGAAACAGTCACTAAGGCCATTGATGAGGGTAAGGCAGTTCACACAGCCTACCTTGATCTTGCAAAAGCCTTCGACACAATACCCCACTCGGGCATCATAGACAAGGTCACCAGCTTAAACGTAAACCCATATGTCATAAGATGGGTTGCAAACTGGCTCAAGGACAGAACCCACAAGGTCAGAATTGCTGGAGCCATGTCAGACTCTAAGCCAGTCACAAGCAGTGTCCCACAGGGCTCGGTCCTGGGACCCCTCTTGTTCGGCATTTATTTTTCCGCGGTGCAAGCAAACATAGGAGGATTGTGGCTAACAAAGTTTGCAGATGACTGCAAACTGGGCACCATAATTGATACTCCAGCGGACACAAGCATCCTTCAGAAAGGCCTCATAGAAATGGATAACTGGTGCCAGAGCCATGGCCTTAAACTGAACGCCAAAAAATGTATAGTCATACCCTTTGGGAAAAACAAAGTACCCACAAATTACCACATAGGTGGTAATCCATTAAGTACAAAAGAAGTAATCAGGGACCTAGGGACCCAAGTTGACAGTAACCTCTCATTTGACACTCACGTTGCCAAGGTGGTTAGGCAGACCTTCTATATTACCCACCTTATCATGAAAGGATTCACATCTAGATCAAGAGAGGTCATTGTGCCCCTGTACTCTTCCCTTATCAGGCCCATAATTGAGTACAATGCCCCATTTGGAATGTGCCTTACTCGACACCTGCAGCAGTTAGAAAGACCCCAAAAGTACCTCACCAAGAGGATCAAGGGTCTCAAACATATGTCATATGCTGCCCGGCTGAAGAAACTCCAGCTCTATTCAGTCGCATACCGCATACTCAGAGGTGATCTATGTCTGACGTACAAGGCCATGTCCAATCCGGAATTAATGGACATGCTCCACCTCAAAAAATCCAAATCCACCAGAGCCAGGAGAGTGAGAGATTTGAACCTCAACACAGAAATAAATAGGACGTGCTGGAGGGACAGATTCATAACCCAGAGGCTCCCTACACTCTGGAACAGAATCCCAGTCCATGTTAGGCAGAGCCCCTCACTGACTCTCTTCAATAGAAATCTTGATGAGTGGATGGGAGATCGTAGGTTTACCCCGGGGGTCACTTCTGTGTCACTACTAGACAGAGGCACAGTAAACTAAACCCTAAATGGGCATAGTATTCTCATTCCAAGGGGTGGCGAAAGCCACACACATTTGGGCTAGGCTTATAAATGCCCTAGGGCAGATAGCCTAGTATGAACCTATGAACCTATGAACCTATAAGGTACTCCTGTGATTTAGAAAGATATCAAACACACTAGACCAAGTTCACTGTTCAAAATAAATGTCCAGTAGAAAAAATTCTGTTCATTGATTGAGCCCCTGAACATACATACATCCCAATAATATGGTATGATAGAATCCAAAATCCCTTAGTTGTAACAATTCCACATCGAAAACTTAATGGCGGCATAGAATAAACAGCCAGATGGTTCGCGTTCCCCAGTCAAAGTTCCAAAAGTCAGCTGATGAGCAGGAAACCGCTTCAGCACAAATGCGAACACAGTACATAAAGTCTAAACTAAAAGTACCTTCATTGATGTAAGTCCACCAAACAAAATCACCACATCGATGTTTCATGCCCCAGTATGGCCTTTACCTCATAATAGGAATTATGTTATTGTTCTCAACGTCCGCCGACATATAATCACTCAGTTAGGCCCAAAATGTTGATAAAAAGAGCCCAAGTAGTGCTGTAATTTAATGCCAACCATTAATTTCCCAAGTGTTAGTCAGGAAACATTAAGCAGCCCAGGTTATCAAGTCCACTACCAGACAGCACAGTGATGACAATGTGAAGACAAAATTCCCACATTAAGCTGTTATTGAGTGCCAACACATAGGTTAACAAAACATTGATCAGGAAGGATAAAAACAACCTCCAGTCATCCAGTCCACTCTCAAATATCACAAAGGCAAAACTTTACAGGCTGCAGATAAAGCAACTGCTCTAATGCCAGATATAGGGGGAAAAACTGTATGAAATGAGGGTCAAGGCAAGGAGTGCTCAAATAGCACAACAGGTAACCTCACCCACACCAAATGTCCGACAGCAATAGAAGAACAAGCAAATAAGTCCAGAAAAATCCCCTGCAAGTACAGCAGTGCACAGCTTAAAGACACAGTCATTCAAAAACAAAAAGCCAGCATCAAGGTGTATAAAGTGTAACTTTATTAAAAAGTTATCACAGACATACCGGTTTCAGCATGCATTTCAAGCCTTCCTCAGTGTAACCATAAAAGAGCTTCCACACTCCTTATACACCCACCCATCCATAAAAAAGGAATACCCATTGGCTGCTCAAAATACTTAATTTAGCCCAGGTGAAAATAAAGCACCTAGCTTTATAATCCATCTTTTTTTTTATTATTTAGTATGTTGTGCCAGCCAATTTTGTTTGCTCTATCCCCCTTGATAATATCAATGACAGTGAATCTGAAAGATGCTGAGTGATGATTAACCACTTTTATATAATGCATTTGTATACTTCTTTAGTTTGATGTCACTTAAATGCTGACTGATCCTGAATTTCACAGGCCTGGATGTTTGGCCCACATAAAAGGCTGAGCATGAACAAGTGGCTAAATATATAACCCAGTCTGATGAACAATTAGCAAAAACTTTGATGCCATAAACCTGAGTGGTGTTATGGCTACTAAACATTTTAGTTTGGTTTAGTCTGTTGCAATGTACACAATGGCCACAACTATAACAACCCAGAAGTACATCACCCATGAGAGTGGACTATGTATTAGGGGCAACCTCACCCGTTCCCATCTTATAATGATTAAAGTGGGATGCCAACGTCCTACCCCTCCTAAATCCAAATCGACATCTAACCTCAATCAAAACTCTGATTTTCTCATCTGCCTATAAGATGTTCCAGTTTTGTGTACCACATCACAGAAAATGTACTACTGATCATTTTTTTTATTTTCAGAGATCGAATTTTGTGCCACCTATGCATCCGGCGGTACAATTATTTCTACATAATGTTCTCAAAGATTTACATATATACCATGGGAAAACCCGGATCAAACCATATAATCTCTCAAAGACCCAACAAAGGGCACTCATGGAACTGAAATCTAATACTAATATTGTGATTGCACTGGCTGATAAAGGGGGGGCTATTGTGGTGATGGATTTTTATACTTATAATAATGAAGTCTTCAGACAACTTGATAACCGTATGTTCTATATGGTAATGCCATTGGTCCCCACCAATACTTTTAAACATCAGATTAATGACTTTCTCATGTTGGCTGTGGATGAAAAGATTCTATCTAAGAACACTGCTAAACATATTACTGTTACCAATCCTAAAAGGCAATATTTATACTTCCTACCCAAAATCCACAAATCATTAACCAACCCTCCAGGAAGACCTATTGTTTTGGGTAGGGGATCACTAACAGAACCCTTGGCGGTCTTTCTAACACAATATTTAAAACCCCTGTTGCCCCTGGTGAGATCTAGAATACAGTATACTACAGAATTTTTACAAATACTAACAGATGCCCAGGTTGAACCCCATTGGTATTTCTGTACTCTGGATGTGACTTTCCTATACACCAACATCTCCCATTGGGCTGGCCTGTTGGTCATAGACTATTGGATAGGTGTGGTCGAATTAAATCTTCCAGGTTTTCATACTTTGTGCCTACTCATGACGGAACATGTTTTGACCAAAAATGTTTTTTACTACCAGGACAAATGCGTTTGGCAAACTAGGGGTATGGCTATGGGGGCCCCATTTATGCTGATTTATTTCTGGCATATGTAGAACAACACATTATATATAACCCCTCACATAATTTGTTTCTGTCAGAAATGGATATCTGGCGATGTTATTTGGATGACTGTTAGCTTATCTGGAGGGGTGATTTGGAATATCTTCAAGAATTTGTGGAATACCTGAATGAAAACAAATGGGGGATTGAATTCACCTGTATGCCTGATCTAAATCAAATCACATTTTTGGACGTTTTAATTCCCAAAAATGAGGATGGTACTTTGGATACACAGGTTTTCCACAAATTTTCTGAATACAATTCCCTCCTACATGTGTGTAGCCACCATCCGCCACATATCATTCAGAATATACCCAAATTTCAGTTCATGAGAATCAAACGCATTTGTTCTGGTAGTGATAAATATGAACATCACAAAATGGATATGGCCAGGAGATTTAAGGAACGTGGGTATAAACCAGGAGTGATTACCATGGCTTGTAGGGAGGTCAGTGATATGGCCAGACAGGAATTGTTAGAATATAAACATAAGGTTAAACAGTCAGCCTCCATTACATTAATTACTACATATGGGCGCAACCGGCATTTTCTGTGATGTGGTACAACAAAACTGGAACATCTTATGGGCAGATGAGAAAATCAGGGTTTTGATTGAGGATATATGTCAATTTGGATTTAGGAGGGGTAGGACGTTGGCATCCCACTTTAATCATTGTAAGTTGGGAACCCGTGGGTTTGCCCCTAATACATAATCCACTCTCATGGGTGATGTACTTCAGGGTTGTTATAGTTCTGGCCATTGTGTACATTGCAACAGACTAAACTAGACTAAAATGTTTAGTAGCCATAACACGAGTCAGGTTTATGCTAATTATTCTTTGGACTGGGTTATATATTTAGCCACTTATTCAGGCTCGGCCTATTATGTGGGCCAAACATCCAGGCCTGTGAAATTCAAGATCAGTCAGCATTTAAGTGACATCAAGCTAAAGAAGTATGCAAATGCATTATATAAACATGTGGTTAATCATCCTCAGCATCTTTCAGATTCACTGTCACTGATATTGTCAAGGGGATAGATCAAATAAAATTGGCTGGCACAACATACTAAATAATAAAGAAAAAAGATGGATTATAAAGCTAGGTGCTTTAATTTCACCTGGGCTAAATGAAGTATTGTAAGCAGCCAATGGTTATTCCTTTTTTATGGATGGGTGGGCATATATGGAGTGTGGAAGCTCTTTTATGGTTACACTGAGGAAGGCTTGAAATTTATGCCGAAACCGGTCTGTCTGTGATAACTTTTTAATAAAGTTACACTTTATACACCTTAGTGCTGGCTTTTTGTTTTTGGGTAATTGGCAATTTGATTTTGTAATCACAAATTTGTGCCCATCAGTTTCCAAGTGCTGACAGAGTCATGCCACAGTAAGGAGATGATGTCTTCTTATCATATTTAGGTCTGAATCACAGAAAGGCACACACTGATTAAGTATGGATGTGTGGACAAACACTGATTTACCTTTAGTTCGAGTGATGGCAGCTTTGAAAGGAGAGTGGGATACAGGGCATGGAGGATGCAATGTCTTGCATAAACCATTAGTTTCTGAAAACTGTGTCTTTTTTATCTCCTGTCCATCACATAAATGTTATTTTAGGCTGTTCTTCAGTTACTGCCTGAATCTGTTGTTTTTCAGAGGCTGCTGTACCACTCGAATAAAATCTCTCACACCTAATGAATGCTGATTTTTGATCTGTAGCATTTGGAAACTGATAAAAGCTTCTAGCCATATGCCTTTAGCTTAATACAAGTCATAAATAACAATACTTAATTCATTAGCATTAAGAAAGCTGTTGACAATGTGGTTATGGAAGTCAATTTAAGCTGACAGAGAAAGGATAAATAATATATTCAGTGGTGGGATGAATAGAAACAAAGACTGATTGATAGTAAGTGTCTCCTTGGAATGTCTTGGCAAATGTATTTACAGTCTTCTATGCTAGCTGGTGGTATGCTCTAACTGGTTAAGACCCAGTAATGTGGCAACAACTGAGTTATAAACAAGATAAAAGAAAGTTACAGTGTGTGTGTGTGTGTGTGTGTGTGTGTGTGTGTGTGTGTGTGTGTGTGTGTGTGTGTGTGTGTGTGTGTGTCTGTGTAAAAGGAAATACCAAATGGCTTTGGCCGACTAAGTTTGAGATGACTGCAAGCTAGGGGCAGTTATTGAATCCCCAAATGACTTAACCATCATGCAGGAAGGTTTGCCCCAAACAATAACTGGTGCCAGAATCATCAATTGAAACTAAACTCCAAAAAATACATTATCATATCCTTTAGGAAGTAATCTACTCCAGAGAACTACCAAATTGACAATGCCCCCTGAGAACTGACCCAGTTGTTTGGCATTTGGGAACTTGTGTGTACAGTGACCTAACTTTTGACTAACATGCTTAGAGTCATAAAAAGTAATTTTATATTGCACAGCTTATAAACAAATTGATTGTGACTAGATCTAGAGATGTTGTTACCCCCTTTACAAAGCCCTCATTAGGTCAATCATTTTGTATAATGCCCACTTTGGGATGTATCTGTCCATACCCATGCAACAATTGGAAAACCGACAGAGATACCTTATTAAAAGGATACAAGTCCTAAACAATAGGTCTTGCATCGACCACCTCAAAGATTTATTACTATACTCAGTGTCCTACAGCGTGCTTAGAGGTGATGTGTCTGGCATTCAAGGCATCCTCCGACCTATTACAGATGGACCTACTGAACATCAGCAAGCAAAATGGCATCAGAAATACTTAGTACAGGTATCTAAACTGAATGTTGTGGGCAGATGGATATATATCACAGCACTGTTCCAGTACAGACTATCCATTCAAGTAAAACAAAGCTCATCCCTGTTCATATTCAAATACAACTTGGATCTAAGGATGGGTAGCAGAAAATGTACTCCAGGATTGCACCTTGTTGCCACTAATGGATAGAGACAGTTCCTAAATGCTGCATCCCTTACATGGGTCCTCTCAAATTATTTATGGTATGATCACAGTTATTCTCACTTGGGCTAATACACAATTATCAATCATGGGATAGGTAAGACCAATCAGGGAATGTTAATTCAAGCACTAAAAAGGAATTGGCTAATCTTAAAATGTCCTCCAAGTGAACCTATGTTGTGGTTGTAAATACTTTTAAAAAATTGCCCTTTTTAGATCACTAAGTGCCCCTCTCACCCCCCCCCCCCAGTCTTCAACAATTTCTGGTGCCTATAGACAGGAGTGCAGGTTTGCCACCACTATGATGCTCTGCATCAGAGGGATACAGAGGATCTTTTCAGAGGATTGCTGAGGTGTGGAGACAGCCAGTGGATGCCTATAGTACGTGTCACAATCCTACCTATGCCTGAACATTCCTAAGGAATTCCGAGATATAGCTGTGACCTGGATGTCAGATAGATGAGTTTTAAAACCATTTATAAACTGTTGTGACAATTAGCTCATCTGGATAATTGAGACAACAAAGTGGCAGTTCTCCCTGCAATTATGGTTTTGATTCCCAAAGGATTTGTTTGTTAATATTGTTTATCATGTACATACTAATGAACATTTTAGATGTTTTTGTTTTTCCGTGTATAAGGACATAATTTCACACAACTTGTGTGGTCATGTATCACTGACACCTATAGCGCCTAAGTGGCTTATGACTATGCATTTCAGTGTTACCCAAAATACTTTGACAGTATCACTCAGTCTACCTGTCTATGTGTGAATAGTAACTCAGAAATACCTTTGTTAGTCCATTCTGCTTTACAAAGTGAACAGTATTACTAAAATCCATTTGTTACCAAATGGTAAAAATATAAACACCTCAATATCTTGAAAACTTCAGAATGCTTTGCAATCACACTAAAAAGCAAATAATTGAAGACAAGAAGACTATACTATGATAACTTTAAGAATAATACTAAACACAAAACTAAAATATTTGGACATCCATTAAAGAAATCTTATATCCTGACCAAAAATTCATCCCAAACCCCTCTCCCAATAACTCACCACTCAAAACCACAATACAGTTCAACTCTTATTCTATAGATAGTATACCACCTCTAAAGAAGGATTCCTCAACATCTAATCCCAACCCTGCCCAACAGCCACATATCGCTACACCCACTTTCACCTTCAAACCTGTGCCCACATCATATGTAAAACTACTCTTAAACAAACTTAAACTGTGATCTTCTTCAGCTGATTACCTTTCAAGCGAAACCATTTCCTTTCCTATCTTAATCATTATAAATCCAGGAATCCCACATTCCCTCTCTCTAGCAAAAGTCCCACATTATCCTTCTGCACAAAGTAGGAATTTCAACAGACATTAATAACTTTAGACCTATAGTAATGTTATTTCACCACACCAAAATACTTGAAAAATGTATTCAAAAACAATGTCTAGACTATCTCCTGTAGGAAGAACTCCTATCCCCTACACAACATGGCTTATATACTTCCCATAGTACTAGTACTGCCCTTCTAACTTATATAGACACTGTCAATAAAGCTACAGATAACAGCAAACTAGTCTCTTCTTTATTTCTAACTTGTATAAAGACTTCGATACAATTTGTCACAGCAAATTTTAACTTCAAATAGCCTCACTAGGTCTCTCTCAGCCCACTCTTCTGTGGTTCAGAAGCTACCTGCCCAATAGGTATCAGTCAGTAAAATGGCACTGCATGTTCTCATCTTATCTCAGATGCACCACTGGTGTACCACAAAGCTCTATCCTTGGTCCCCTCCTCTTAACATTTTCACCAGCACTGTCCATATATCCACACAATAGTCCACTCTGATACAATACACAGATGATTCCACTCTGATTTGCACATCTGACAACATGGTACACCTCCAAAAAATTAGTCAGGAAGCTTTAACAACCACTAAAACATGGTTTTGTAACTCACAACTCATGCTCAACCCCAAAAAGTCCAAACTACTACTTTTTTCCACAAATCTCTTATCTCATGAAAAACAAAATTTAAAGTCCTCTGTCTTGATAATACTACCAAAGAAAGCACTTCTCATAGCAAATTATTAGCAGTCATAGTGGATGATAAGCCTACATACAGCCTGCATATACAAAATTGCATAAGAAAAACTCATCAAAAACTAGAGATGCTTTACAGAGCCAAAAATGTTCTCATTGACGCAACTAAAACTACACTTGACACAACTCATCTGCTCTCAACACTTCTTTATGGCACTCCCATCTTTAGTAACCTCCAGGCTTCACAAAAATTAAAACTTGAATAGTGCTATTTCAAGGTTGATAAATTTGCAGCAAATACCCCTTCCAGAACCTTCTACTATATAGCATTAAAAAGCCTAACTTGGTTGGAATTGTTTCATCAACTGATGTATACACAGCTCCTTATCACCTATAAAATTATCCTGCATCCATTTCTGACCATCACTAAAAAATCATTCTGCACAACTATGCTCCCACTCGGTCATTTCAATTCAATGACCAAAAACTCCTGTCTGTCTACAAACTTATCAAATCAGCAAGCATTGTCTGCACTCGCACAAGGTTACTAAGGCTTGGAAAGCCTTTCCTACATCAATCAGATCAATAACCTCCCTCCCATCTTTCAAAACCACTCTAAAAGTCTTCCTAGCTAAAATCTGGCTCTGTTCTTGCTCTAAACCAGACTAGAATATATCCCTAAATGTGAGCAAATACTTTTTCCTTCCTTATACCTCCTTAGTCTCCCTTGTTCCCCTACTTCCTTACTTCTATCAAATTATCTTCCCTGACTTTATCTTTAAATATACCATAAGCCTGCTTTTCTGTTTGTTTTATAAAAATTGTAAGCAGTTTGTAGAGAAATGTATAGTACATTAGTATAATACAAGCAGGAATTGCAATATGAAGTGAGGGAAACCCCACTTGACTGAAACCAATTTGACTGAAAACCCAGTTCATTGAATCACAAATCACTGAAAATATTCAACATAAGAAAATACAAAGTAAAATAGTGTTTTTGTAGGGGGCAAGCACTCCTGCACCTGCCAGACACTCTTAAATTATCTATACTAACTCCAAAGCCACACAACCAGTTGAGAAAAGAAAAAAACTCCACACATAGTTGGCGCACAAGCATTAATTGACTATTTCATGTTGTATCTTCTTATGTTGAATATTTTCAGTGGTTTATGATTCAGTGAAATGTGTTTCAATCAAATGGGTTTTCAGTCGATTGCTTTTCAGTCAAATTCTTTCAAACATTTGATTTTTCGTCAAGTATTTTCAATCAAATGATAATGAACCCAGCACCTCTTTTACTACAGTTTTATGTGTAAAGCTTTGAAC
This sequence comes from Protopterus annectens, assembly GCF_019279795.1. Classification (NCBI taxonomy): domain Eukaryota; kingdom Metazoa; phylum Chordata; order Ceratodontiformes; family Protopteridae; genus Protopterus; species Protopterus annectens. The sequence goes on from NC_056732.1 coordinate 1,177,521,918, forward strand.
ATACTGGTATAGTTCTGCAAAAAGAATTTGGAAAATACTAACATCTACAACTTGGATTTCATGCATAAGTGTGCCATCATTTATTATTTCAAATTCAACACCCTTCTCATACTTATATTTGGAGGGTGTGAGATGGTCAGATATACATTTGGACTGTAGAATAGGGTTATTCCCTGATATCAGGGATAATTTGAAGTTATAATTTGTATTTTGGCAATAAATATCTGTACATATTTATATCCTCCCACCTAAAATACATTAATGTGTACATCAAGTACAGCAATTTGTAGTTGTCTGTGAACAGGAGCTAGTTATGTTTTTGTGTTGTGACCACTGTGCTGAAATGCAGTCATGCTTGCAATTTTAGTTTCACAAATGTATGGCATGTTGCACTTCTTGTAACATATAAACTGTTATCTCTACTAGTACCCCACCTCTTCTTCACATTTATACCTTAAATTCTTTTTCACTGCATTTTATCTGATTTCGGGTTTGAATCTCAGGTCTTCCAGTCCATGTTCAATTATTTTCCCATATTAAGAGGATTGTGTGTGAAACACTCAAATTTGTGCAAGATTCTGTAATGTTCTTCAGTTTAAAAGTTAGAGAACATGAGTTGAGCAATGTATATCAGTGTTACTTTATACCTATATCATTCCTACATGCATTTTACTATCTGCAGTTGGTGAGGGGTGCACTTGGAATTGGGCCTTGTGCATTGAGCAGATGCACAGTTGGGAGGATCAGCACAGGGAGAGAGCTATGTTGATTACTTTGATTTTGTAAATAAAAGAGTTGTGATTATTGATACAGGCTTCTATGTTTGCCATTACCAGGTGTATTACTTATAATGCAGGAATACCCATCATACATCCTTAAAGTAAGTACAATAGTCAGACAATACCTGCGATTAAAAGTATGAATTACCTCAAACTGTGTTTACATATCATTTAGCAGCAAGGCATGTTTACTGAAGACAATGTTTTGAACTGTAGGCCACAACCTAGAAGACAATCATTTATGTATAACTGTCAGAATGCTTTTGTTTGTAATTCTTTGCCTGCTGTTTTTAATGCATGTGTTGTCACACATATATGTGTGGGTGTGGTTCTCAGTGACCAATTTGTTGTGTATAGCCTGTTTATTCCCTTACTGAATGAGTGCCTGATGTGACAGTGTTCACAGTGTTGTTGGTGGGCATTCCATCATGCCCTTCAGATCAACATGGGTAATGCATCTGCCTAGAACATTTTTGTTGGTTTGTTCAGATCCAGTTGCATCCTGTTTTTGATGGATAATTATTTCTATAGGGATTCTTGTTCAACAGTTTAAACTATCTGTTGCATAATCAGCAAGCAGCATCATGTTATTAGCAATTTGCAGGGTAATGACTGCTAATAAATGTATATAGGGCAGTGATATATTTGTAGACAGACAAGACTGTTTGTAGGACTTATACTATATTTTCATGAGTCACATGCTGTCACTGTGTTTATGATTGTACATTATTTCTAGTATGCTAGGTTGCATTTCAAAAATTGATGTTGGGTCAATCAAGGGCCATGTTGCCTTGCTCAGCTCTTTTGCATATGGGTTTTATATTTCCCACAGTATTATCATCTCACCATCTCTTCATTATACCAATATGTTAATTGGTGTCACTTCATATGACTCATTACATGCACAGACATCTGGGTTACAGTTGACATTCATATACCAACATAAACATGCAGGTATAAGACAGAAAACATGGAAATAGTGATTAAGACAATCCACTGGTCAATTTACTAAGGTATAGATCGCAAGTATTAAAAAGTGCAAGTCACACTATTAGTGTTACGTTGTCATTTTCACAGCGTTATTTTGCAAGGTAGACTCATGTGAAACTTGCATGACTCAGTGGCATGGCATGCTTCTCCTCAAATGTCAGAATATGTAAGTGCGGTGACTTTGTTCATTTTTGTCATGCATAATGATTGCTGGTAAACAAATCTTCAGGTAATGTCAGGATTTCCAATAATAAGTTGTGCTATGCATGCCATGGCATGGCCATGAGTAGGATGCTAACATTCTGTGATGGATAAAGTGGTCCTAACATGATCTGGTATTGAAAACATACATAAGTATAGATAATAGGACATGGCGAATGTGTTGTGTGAATGATGAGCCATCCACCAGCAGCAAGTTTGTTTATTACACATATCCTACGTAATCATTTAAAGCCATTTCATCTGAGAATGTGTGCTTATAATGACACCTGCAATGTATGCTGATATACCTTTATTCTCATAGGCAGACATCACATATTGATGTAATGATACTAATATCTCTTAGGTTGTAAATGTGTGCATCAGTTTCAATTTAATGTCAGCTCTGCTTTTCACAGGAATGTGTGGCTTGATAGACATTTTATTTTCATTGTTCTGGTTTTGATTACAGGCAAACATTGCATATGATGGCATAGTTGACTCCTTTGTATGTATTTCTAACCTTTGTCTGGGTCATGTGTTATGATATGTGTTATGCTATGTTGGCCTTCCCTCTTCTTTCCTTATCTTTACTTTCTATCTCCTTATTTATTATTATTTATTATTAATTATTTATCTTCTATCTCCCTATTTCCTTGGGTGTTTGCATTACCTGTGTTTCACTAATGTGTCCAAATCCCATTGTTAGCTACAGTTAGCTGAAGCAATGTGGTCGTGATTGCCATTCAACTTTCTTACTTTTTTATTAAAGATTTTACAGATTCTGTCTGAATCCATAAGTGAAAGCAAAAATATTTTAGTAATCAATGACTTACTGCTATATACCATATAATTGTCTTTAAACTTACTATAGAAATTATTGTAGATGTGTATTTATGAATATCAGGCAGCTTAGACTGGGATAGAATTTCTGTAACTCTGTTAATGAACATCATGCTTTATGACACAGTTTACATCACTTACAGATCAGCTGTGATTGATATACACTGCGCTTTTGCCACTGAGAAACTCTTTATGGACAGAGATATTCTAAGTTCATTAAGGCTTATTAATAAATTACATGTTTATATGCAACTTTTACACTGAAATCAATGGAATGCGATGGATTCCATAAACTTTACTGAATCTGCCCTGTCGTATGTACCAAAATTGAGTATGAACAGTTACTAGAAGGATATATGCATAAAGGTATGTTTGAAAAATGTTACAGTGTTATGTTATTTAACTACTGTAAAAATAAGTTTTCAGGAGTAAAGTAAGTAGGTTAGAGTTTATAGAAGAGATTGTAGTTTTTAATGTTAGTATGTTTGTTTAATAAAGAATATTAGGATGCAGTAGAAGATGAGAGAAAAGTTGTAATTGTTTAATCATATTTTTTTTATTTATTATAATTGGTCATTAGAGGAAAATTAACCATGACAGATCAATTCACTCTCATGTTAAAAATATACAAATGAGAAAATTGATGAATAAATAACACAATTATATATGTTTAGATTTTGTTACAAAACATAGACCAGTCTAATCATGATTCTTTGCTACTGTATTATGCCTTTAGTGTTCAGAATTCTGTGTATACTTGCTTATTATGTGAAGCAGTCACTATTTTCTCTAAATCAAAGAAAGCAGACAACAAACACTCATGTTTGAAGGATAAATAAATATTGATACTAAATAATGTACAACAGCATCTAAATGAAACTGGTATGGACCTGACATACTACTTAAAAAGACAGATCAGATACAATACTTTTAGAGCAGCTGCAGTAAGCTCAATATTCATTATTGACTCTACTCTTTACATTTAAGAAACTTTTCTGGAATTATTTGTTTCATATCCAAAAATGTGTATTTTCAAAGCATTAATGCACATACTAGTGAAATGGCAACAAAGCAGCTTTGTAACAGTAAATACCAACCTTTTAAAGAAATGCCATGGCTATAACATTACCAGAAAGTAGCACCTGTTTTTCCTATTCTGTTCAATGCTGCATCTTTAGTGGAAGCAGTACAACATTCAAAAGCCATTGATACATTTATTGACAGCGACACTGCATAAACTTGTGCCATAGACATCACAGTTCATCTTGGACTCATGATTGTCTATAGACATACTGTCCAGCAATGCATTTCTTAAAAATCAATGCAGCTAAACAAACACTATTGGTTTTACATTTATATGCCATCCTTGACTGTTAAAGCCAGGTATAAACTCAAATGGACAGCAAGAGGCTTTAAATACATACAACCGTATGTGTCAGATATATTAAGTATGGTAAGCGTGATAAAGCCACAGGAAATATTTTAAAATGCAGACTCATTATGAATCCTCCATCTCAGTAGGGAAATAAAACATGATGGTAATACATATCTTAATAATATCTGAGGGTTCTTTATTCCTTCTACTTACTAATAAGTAGTCAAAATGTGGCATGCTTCAAGGAAAGGGAAATGCTTACAAATGTTTTTGTTTTCTTGCTAGTTATAACTTAAAGACATTTTCCAATGCTGTAGAACATTCTACCTTGTTACATAGGATGGAATATAATTACTGAAGCAGGACATCAGCTACAATACTATGCAGTGGTGACTTGTGACTTTAAGCAATGGGGTGTGCTCAGAAATAGTTGTCACCTTTTCCGATGTTCAAAGTGGAACACAGAGGGTGGGACCAAGCATATGATATTATAGTGAATGAGTTCAAGACAGTACTATGATAAATGTACAGGAATTAAGTGAATGGAGCTCAGAGTCTGGGATTGGAGGCTCCTCATAAACCATGAGGTTCTATATACTCAGTGGTGCATTGTAGAGCTTTATTCCAAACATCTGATTCAATGAAGGCTTCAACAAAAATAATGAGTAAGGAAAGAAATTATATATTTTTCCCCAAAGGATACATAAGTTATGCCTTATGCTTAATATTCAGAACTAACAAAATAGTAATTCCCAATAAACTGACAAGAAAAACATTTGAGAGAATAAATTAATGGCATCTATGAAAGTGGAAAGAAAGAGCAAGAGATATAATGTTGCCAAGTGTATCACTTCAAACAGAGCAATATAAACGTGTGTCACTTTAATGACTGTACACACACGCACACACACACACACACACACACACACACACACACACACACACACACACACACACACACACACACACACACACACACACACACAAGCACACATCAATTTCAATTACATTATACATTATAATGGCATGACATATAGGTACAGAGAAGTCGTCATGCCACTGTACTCAGCCATCATCAGACTCATCTTTGAGTATAATTCCCCTTTCTGTATGTATGTGACAAGGGACAAGTAACAACTGGAATGTGGACAGAGTTTCCTCACAAAAAATACAAGGCACAAACACAGTCTCTTATGCAGGCTGCCTTAAAACCCTTTCTCTCTACTCTCTTTTCTACAGACTGCTGAGAGGTTATTTATGACTGGCATACAAGGCATCCTTGCATCCTGCTCTAATAGACCTCTTGCATATCCACAAAACAAACAGCACCAACATTTCTAGATCTAAGGATTAAAACTTTGCTTGGAACTAAATTAGAATATGTTGGAGGGGAAGGTACATATAGATTTATAGCTGTTTAGGCTAACAACCATAAGGGCCTTTTTAAGCCTAGCCATACATTCCAAATCTCTTACAAATTCTGCTAAGTTTAAGCAGGGGCTTGGGAGTTGAAACATTTACAAGCAGGACATGGAAGATGAACCATTTGCAGGCTGCATTTGTCCATTAGAGACATAGATGCGAAACCAGGGATAAGTTTCTTGTCCCCCATCCAATTTTCTGAGTTACACATGAATTGGGTTGCGGAGAAACTCTGTTTCACATGGATGTGACGCCTGTTCCAGAGAAAATGTATTCTCTGGGATAATTGCCTGTTTCTCCTGCATGTTCTATTTATATCACAGGCCAGATTTAAGTCTTTATAATGGGTACTTCTGTTGATATTAGTTTTGTAGCTATGGAGGAGGTCTGACAATGCCTTTGTATAACAGGCATAGAGCTCCCTCAGCAGCCTGTAGGAGACAGAATACAGGGATAGGGCCCTGAGGCAGCCTGCATAGTACATGCTACTTATGCCCTGTATTCTTTTAGTGAGAAACCTCTATGGACATTCCAGTTGTTGGATATGGCAGGTTAGGTACATACCAAAGGGGGCATTTTACTCAGGTCTGTTGAATGCCAAATAATGTGGAACAATGACTTCCTTCAAACTAGATGCCATACCTTTGTTTATAAGTTGCACAACATAGAATGATTTCCTCACTTGTGTAGACACATGATGGTCAAAGGCTAGATTACTGTCTATGTGTGACCCCAAGTCCCTGACTACTGGGTCAATCTTTAAGGTTGTGTTATCAATATGATAGTTACCATGGGTGGATGACTTCCCAAATGATACTGTTATGCATTTCTTGGCATTTAGTTTTAGTCCATGGCTCTGGTACCAGTTGTTTGTCTGTGTCAGCCCTTCCTGGAGAACATTTGGGTCAGTGGGCTATTGAAGGACAGCTCTTAATTTGCAATAATCTGAAAATTTAGGCAGCTACAGGACACTGACTTTGGTCTTGACTTCAAAGAAGTAAATGCCAAGAAGAGTGCACCTAGCATCAATCCGTGAGGGACTCTGCTTTTGACTGGCTGCTTTGTAGAAGTAGACTCCCCAATTCTAACTTCCTGGGTTCTGTCTGTGAGCTAGCTAGCTATCCACCAGTTTGCATAAGGGTTTATACCTAACCTCTTATGTTTGTCAAATATACCCAAATAGGGATTGTGTCAAATGTCTTGGCCAGGTCAAGGTAGGGAGTTTGAACCATTTTGCCCTCATCTATTGATCTGATGACCTTCTCAAAGAAGTCCACCAGGTTGAGTAGGCATGACCTCCCTTGATAAAACCAAATTGGGTTGGGTCCAGTGTTTGGAGGTTTCCTATGTCATCATTGCTCATTTCCATGATAATCCTTTCCATAGATTTGCATATGTGATTAGTGAGACTTATGGGTCTGTAGATTCCAGGATCTGTAGATGGCCCACCTTTGTGCATAGAGATGACTGTTGCTGTTCTCCATTCTTGAGGCACAAAGCCCATTTGCAGGCTTCAGTTAACAATTCCAGAGAGGCTGATAAATCATGTTTCATTCTATTTAGAAGGCATCCTGAGATTTTTTTTGTTTTACTTATACACCAAGGCCGTAAAAGTAGTGTTTCTGCAACTATCTGCTTACACTCCTACCTTTCAGCCTCTACCTCTTCCTTGCTTTCACTTAACTTACTGCTCCAGGGCTTCCACTTCTCATACTGATTGTTTTTCTTTGCATTCTTCTGTGAGGGGGACCAGCCCACTCCGTTCACCCTCGCTACATTTGGGCTCACTCCACCCTCACCCTACCTCATTCCCACAACAACCTAGACTTATACCAACACTAACCTAACCACTCCCCTAACTTTCCCAATCAAAAATCACCCTCCATCTGCCAATCACACCTCAGTTAACCAATACACTAATTGTAACACTCCTCCGTCTCCTCAAACAACTTAATTGCAACTGTCCTTAATCACCCTACTCCCACCATGCTACACCAACACCCCTCTGTCCCTACATCTTCAGCACACCATCCAGATAACCTAACATTTAAAAAGAATACACGCCATGTTCTTTCTCCTGCCCACACTATATATCCTACTGCTATCAGCATACTATCTAACATCCTACATTCACCAACAGATACAACATGTCCATAGCCCCACACTATATTATACTAATACCAGCCACTCACTCTCCTACCTTGCCATCCCCTCTCAACTCTACAATCACACACCTATTGCATACTTCCACTTCAAACATGTAGTTATCAGCAATATCACTAAACACTTCAGCAAACACCTTCATATACTCTCCAAATTGTCACACAAACATGCATGTATATTATTACAGATTCTCTGTAGTGGTGATATACACCTCAATCCCCGGCCACATACTGCACACCATACCATCATAGCTACCATTCCACCACTTCCTCACATTAAAATTACAGACCTTCTCATTCTTAACATGAACCTTAGAAGCCTAGTTAACAAAATCACAGACTTTCATGCAGTCATTTCACAATACTCACCAGACATTCATATAGCAACACAAACTTGGCTAAAACCCCATATAAGAGACCCAGACATACATCCACAAGGTTATAGTATACACAGGTTAGACAGGACCAGGAAGAAGGGTGGTGGAGTTGCAATCTTCTACGAAAATAACCTAGGCATAGACTACCTACCCATCAAATACCCTTATGATAACAACTTTGAAGTCCTAGTAACATGGGTCAGAATCAACCCAAAGGAAAATATTACCATAATAACCTCTTACATACCTCCCAAAAATACTCACACTTCCATTGAGGAACTCATAGCCTGGACAGTCTCAACCTACACCCATGAAACCATTATCACAGGTAACTTCAACTTAGAATGGAACACTTTGCACTGGTGATAACCCCTCCATCTTCATAAATGTACATGGTTTCTTCCAAACAATCCAGTTTTCCACTTGAATAGATAAACATAGCAAAATGAATCTATCTTAGATTGGTCATTTACTAACAGTACAACCCACACAACTATCTCTACAGATGCCTTCCAAATAATTTAAGTGACCATAGACCTACCTACTTAATCCTTTATCAGCTCAACCCACCCAGAACCATAGTTTATAAAGTTGTACGAAATACCAAAAACTTCTCCAATGAAGCATTCTTAGACATGCTCAATAAACGCAACTGGACACCACTCCATCATCTTCAACTTGACCAGGCTGTAACAAACTTCAATGACAAATTTCTAGCTATTCTAGATAGCTTAGCACCAAATTGTACATGTTGTGTTAAAAATAAGAGATTGCCCTGGATATCAAAATAAACCATTAGACTTCAAAAACTAAGGGACATAACCCAGTTTCAATACCAGAAAACAAAAGACAATGAAACTATGCTAACATACCAGCAGCTCTGCAATCAAAAAAAAAAACTCAAACTAGACAAAAAACAAAATAATCCCAAAATGTTTTGGCAAGAAATTAACTTGCTCCTCCACCCAGGTAAAGCTACAACCCCAGAATCAACAACCAATAACCAAAGTGTGAGTATTGCCTCAAAAATCAACACCTACTTTATAAACATCGTCCTCTCCAAAGTTACAGGGAACAATTCCACCCCACCATCTCTTCCACCTAATGTGGAGACTAACAACAACTCTTTTGACCTCAAACCTGTCCCAACTAACACCATAAGAACAATGCTGAAAAATTTGAAACCTTCTTGCTTAGCAGCTGACCAACTCCCCAATGAGTACCTCATACTTTCAGCTGATGCCATAGTTCTGCCTATCTCGGTTCTGATAAATACGTGTATAGCAGAACAACATGTCCCGAAATTATGGAAACTTTCTTATATCACCCCTCTACATAAAGGAGGAACATCAACAGAATTAAACAATTACAAACCCATAGCCATCCTTTCCACCAGTGTCAAGATCCTGAAAAATGTATCCAGACTCAATTACTACAATACCTGTTATCTCACAACCTTACCTCTCCCTCCCAACACCGTTTCAGACTAAAACACAGCACCACGACAGCCCTAATTAATTTCTCTAACACCATCAAACAATGGAGAAATTCAAACCAGCAAGTAGCATCAATCTTCCTAGACATGTCGAAAGCGTTCGACACTGTCTCCCATCAGAAACTCCTTAGTACTCTTGCCTCACTAAACCTACCAAAGACTTCCCTCTCCTGGTTCCTAAGCAATCTTTCTGACAGACAACTATCAGTATGATGGAAATCTAAACTCTCACCACTTCTGCCTGTCTTGGTTGGAGTCCCCCAAGGGTCCATACTAGAAACCCTTCTTTTCACTATATTCTCAAATGATCTAGCCTCATCAGCAACACATGCTAAAGTTGTTCAGTATGCAGACAATTCCACTTTAATCTACTCAGCAGATACCTTAACAGAAATATAAGCAAAATAGAATAATTAGATATATATATATATATATATATATATATATATATATATATATATATATATATATATAGTAATAAGCACTGAGTAGAGGGAGAAAATAAGGTAAGGAGTGGACAGTGCTTTTAATGATATAGAAACATATCTTAGTAAATCACAACTAATCCTCAACCCAAAAAAAATACAGTCAATGCTATTTACCAGTAGCAAACAATCATGAGCGTACCTTCTTTCACCATTCTTTCAGCAAACAACACAACCAGTTGAGCATACAAAATTCCCTGCAGTGACAATTGACAACAAACTCAGATATGACCAGCACATAGCCATAACAATTAAGAAAGTTCACACCAACTTGGCTCACTGTACAGAAGCAAGCCATTCCTCACTGACAATACCAGACGAGCCATATCCAGAACCTTCCTCCTCTCTATGCTCCTACATGCTTTACCCTCTTTACCAACTTAAAAAAAAAATCAGACTTAACCAATTGGAAACTTGCTACAACAAAATAGCCTGCTTCACAGCCAACCTTCCACACCAAACCCACCATTGTATTGCTCTACATAAATTAAATTGATGTGAGCCACCTAAACTTCTCCATCTCTACTAACTTAAATTCGCACACAATATCATCCATCCTGACAGTTGCCCATCCCTCAAGGAACTTGTTGTTCCCTGCTCATGCCCACAAAGTCAAAGATCTGCAGACAGAAACTTTCCCACAGTAAACAAAGCTAACAACACTCACAATAAAGCCCTATTCTCAAATCAAATAGCCAAATTATGGAACTGTCTACCCCACACCCTCCAAAACACACCTGAATCTACCAATCTATCAAAGAACTGGCATTGCTCCTGCAGCAAACCTGACTGACAAGATATCTATAACTCTCACAATACACTGTCCACTCCTTACCTTATTTTCTCCCTCTACTCAGTGCTTATTACTACTCAAAAAAATTTATATATATATATATATATATATATATATATATATATATATATATATATATAAAGGAAATCTCATTTGTACATAACTATTATTTAATATGTACACAGTACTAATTTTATTTTCTCACTCTGATCTTCACTGAAATGCTTGTGTGTTTTTCTTTTTGAACCTGTATCTACTAGAAAACTGTATTTAATACTACTTTATATAGACTAACTAGATGATGTGTATTCTCCATCTTACTATATTTATACTGTTGTACTATCTAATTATTCTATTTTGCTTATATTTCTGTGAAGCTTTTCTCTCTGGGATTCCACTGAAAATGGGCTTCTGGGCCAGTCGGACTTTCCAGGTAAACAAATATAAATAAATAAATGATATTATCTGGGCCCACCTATGCAGTGCTCTTGGCCTTAGAGAGAGCATTAAGGAACTGCTTCCTAGTGATAGCAGGGAGAGTTATATCTGATGGTATTTCCTGAAGGAATGTTGATGGGGAGCAAAGGGTAAAGTTGGAGTTGAATTTGTTGGGCTGTAGGTTTGCTCTATATTTTTTGGCTCAGTACAGGTAGCTCCATTTGCAATGAGCTCTGCACAGAACTGTGTATTGCCTTTGAGGTTATAGACGTAGCTAAAGAATACTTTGTTTCTGCCCTTGGGCTGGGAGCCTAAATTTACCTCAAATTTGACTTTGGTAAACTTTATTTGTCCTCTGAGTTGTTTGTTTAGTTTGATGAGAATTGTGTTATCCTGCTAGGTGCTGCACTTCTTAATTTGTTCCATGATTTTATTCCTGCTGTTATATGGTCTACTGTTGTTGTGATTCTACCAGGGTGGATTTTTTTTTGAGTTAGTTCTACACTTCTTCCTGGTGGGTATAGTTGCCTCCATATTTCAAAAAATTCCCATTTTCTGGAAGAGGCATCCCATCCATGTGAAGCAGAGGCATTCCTTAACAATTTTCAAGTGCGACATGGACCAGTAGATGGGAAATTGGATATTAACCCCTGGTCTGACATCTTTGTTTCTGATGGACAAAGGCAACCATTAAATCATTCCCTAACTAACCTACATTCCTTAAAGTAACCTCTAAGACACAGTAACTGATGGGATAGATTTGATTTGCATGGCTAGGCTTATAAAGACCTCACTGCTCATTAGCATAATGTACACCTATGCACCTATGAACTTATGAAGCTCATACTGGATTATACATGACAGCATCATGGGCTACAGTATGCAGACTGGGCAGGCCACTGGCAGACTACAGGAAGAACTAATCCCTCTGTTTGTAACACTGTCAGCATAAATGACAGCAGTGTAAGTCTGTGTAACACAGAGGAATATAATGGCATTGACATATCTGAACATGCATCGATGTGACGATGTGAGGAATTGCCATCTGTACCAGGAAGAATAGGGTGGTGCATATGTAACATACACCAGCATAGCCAGTTGGAGTTTTGTAAACATTTTGTGTCATTTGAGTATCAGACTGACTTGTACAGTTGCTTGTGTTAAAAGTGTATCAGCAGTGTTATTATAACTGATTAAATGTTTGTGTTTAAACAAAGAATTCTGTAAGGGAAGAGTAGAAGATTTTGAGGTTGTTATGTGGTTTTCAGATTCTGCAGTGGATCTTGGTGGAGGTCTGAGTAAATATTGTGCCACAGTCAGGTGATCAAATGTGATGTCATTCTATAACCAGCACTGAAAGGATGGAACTCTCACTGCAGCTTGTTTTGTTTTCCTTGTAACCTGATATAAAAAATCTATGACAGTCAGTCTATTACCTTGCTCTATTAATTAAGATAGCTAGGGAACAGTTATTCTTTAGATAGTCAGGGAATACAGTGAGATTAATTAAGTAGTGTTTTTCTGCATCTGTTTGAATCTGTCCAACTGTGTTTTTTTTTCCCTCCTGTGATTGAAACTCTGATGTTTATTGTACTTTGTTATGTATTATTCTCCTGTTTTCTATTTTATTGTTTATTATTAAATATCTGTATACCTTTCATTGTGGCTGTTTTTTTAGAGAATACTTTCAACATCTTGAGAGTACCTGTGCTTATTTTAGTGATGCCTTGGCCACTCCAAAATGCCTGCTTGCTTTGGATACACTCTACCATTTATGTTAGTATTGATTTTACTCAGTATAATTGGATACCCTTGTAAGAGCCTGAAACTAACTGACTAGTGGCAGTGAGGTTACCGTATAGTCTGGCCAGAAGGGGTACAGCTAGTAAATCTGTACCAGCCTTGCCAGGAGTGTGTGCTTGAAAACCAAATACCCAGGTGTGTGTGTGTGTGTGTGTGTGTGTGTGTGTGTGTGTGTGTGTGTGTGTGTGTGTGTGTGTGTGTGTGTGTATGTGTGTGTGTGTGTGTGTGTGTGTGTGTGTGTGTGTGTGTGTGTGTGTGTGTGTGTGTGTGTGTGTGTGAGAGCTACTTGGAACTGGGACACAGTGCTCCAAACTTAGTCTTGTTTGGGATCTAGAGAGACAGAGACTCCAGCCCCAATGGAGTGTGTTCCCTGTGTGCTCCTGGGGGAAATTGTGTTTGATGCAGAGAGCTGCATTTTAAAATACTGTGTAAATTCAATCCTGTTTTTAGTGACTGTCTCTTACCCATGACAGTGGTGAGGATTGACGTTCTTTGATTATTGATCTGGGGTAAAGAGAGGCCATAGCATATTGGTGTCAGATGGGTAGGATATAAATTGAACATCAGTAACCCATGGGCAGTTGTCACTGAAGGTGTGTCTACTCTCAACAGCCACAAGGTAAACATTCAGAGTTTCATTTTCACAACATTTGTATTTATTTTGATAGTTTAGTTTAATCAGGGAAAGCAGGCAAAAATGTCAGCAGAGGACTATGGTAAGCTGACAAGGAACCATTTGGCCAAGGTGTGTGAATCCAAAGGCCTGGTCCATGCTTACCAGATTAAACAGGAAATTATTTCAGCCTTAAGCACAGCTGCAGAGTGGACCAGTCATTAGGAGGATAACCAGTCTGTTGTTGGGGATGTGCAGTCTTCAGAAACAAGACAATTCACCTTTTCTTCAGAGGACTTAAAAATCCATCTAGAGTTGAAGTGACTGGAACTGAAGGTCAAACATTTGGAGGCTGAAGAAAAGGAGAAGCAATGTCAACATGAGGCTGAAGAAAAGGAGATGCAGCATCAGCATGAATTAGAGGTCAAACATTTGGAGATCAAAGAAACTGAGAGACTGTGTCATTTGGAGATGGAAGAAAATGAGAGACTGCATCATTTGGAGAACTAAGAAAATGAGAAACTGCAGTGTTTTGAGGATGAAGAAAAGCAGAAGCAAGTGACACCACAAGAGGGAGATGTTGACCCTTCATCAGGGTCATGGAGGTAATGGGGAGGGAATAACCAGAGCCAAAAAGCAATCAAGGTCAGTAAATTTCTTCCACAGTTTGTATAAGGGATTACTTTGATAGCTTTATTCATATATTTGAAAGTGTGTAAACAGTATAATGCTAACCAAGACCTCTGAGTACTGTTCTCATCCTCCTTACTCCATGCTAAAGCTGTAATTGCTGTTTCTAAATTGTCTGATACTGCTTGTTTAAACTATGATAGAGTAAAACAATGTTTATTGAACTGTTATAAGTTAACCCTTGAAGCTTACAGGAAAAAAGGTTTTGTGAGCATAGATACAAGGCAGATGAAAGTGCATGGGATTATATTGCTAGATTAAACACTAATTTTCATAGGTGGGTGAGTGAGTGTCAGATCACCACTTTTGAAAGACTGGCAGACCTTTTGGTGAGGGAACAAGCCCTTAGTACTTTGCCTGAGAATATGAAAATCTGGTTGGGAGATGGAGTGCAAGACTGCAGATGAGCTGGGGAGAAAAGGGATCTTTACTTAGCAAACAAGGCATCACTGCACAAGAAGGGGATATCCAGTGCTGCACATGGATATAAGGTAACCCATGGTGGGCAGCATAAATCACCCCAAAAGGGTCTACCAGTAACACAGGAAGCCACTAGTTCAGGTACACCGGCAGGCTCAGGGGTTAGATGTTTTTAATGTAACCAGAGGGGGCATGTAGCATACAAATGTCCACTGAAGCAAGGTGGGGAGCAAAAGGTTAGGGAGCCAGCAAATGGGAATAACAGACTGCCAGTAGTAAGTTGTCTGGTGACAACAGGGGTACCAAACTATCACTGAAGTCTGTATTCTATCTTAGTGCTAAGACAGACACAGCCTCTGACATAATCATTGTTAAGTCTGCAGTGGGTAAAGAGCAGCAGTACTTGTTTTTGCAGTGCACTCCAATCAGAGCTTTAGGAGGGATCCCATTTCAAATACCTTTGGCCAGGGTTCACCTTGAATGGGATGGTGGAAAAAGAAGCAAGCAGGTAGCTGGGTTTGCAGCTATTCCTGCAGATGCCTTGATAGGGAATTATTCTGATAATGTAGTACCTTGTGTGCATGCAATTACGCACAGTCAGGCTTGGAGTTAGGCATGTAGGTCTGGTAGCCTGGGGAAGAACCAAACAGACCCCTGATCTGAAGCTGGGCCTAGTGATATGAATATTTCAGAGAGGGAGCTACCTTGTAGCAATGAACCTGAAAGTGAGCCACAGATGCTGGTAGGTACTGATGTTCACATGAACAGGGTGACTGCAAGGATAGAGGTGAGTGATTGTATCTAGGCTGACAGTGAGGCACTGTGGTCAGAAGATACTGGGCTTCCTGTGGAAGGGGATCTGGGAATGGTTACAAAGATAGAGTTGAGCCAGGATTAGCTTTTGGATCCTACCTTACAAGGCTTTAGGGCTGTAAATAAGGAGACAACTGATGCTTGAGGAAAAGATGAGTCTGTATACTGGAACAAAGGGTTACTGTATAGAGAGTGGACCCCTGACAAAGGGCTATTAGGTGAGGTAATACAGCAGTTAGTAGTGCCCTGAGCCTACCATCTGGCCCTTCTAGCCATAGCCCATGATATTCCTTTTGCAGGTCATATGGGCATAAAGCATATGAAGATATGTATTATGCAGATTTTTTATTGGCCTGGAATTGCAAAGGATGTAACAGGGTACTGCAGGACATGTGAGCAGTGCCAAAAGGTAGGCAAGGCAGGAGACAAGGTCAAGACTCCATTAATGCCTTTGCCTGTGATTCAGGAGCCATTTCAGTGGGTAGCTGTGGACATTGTGGGGCCTCAGAGTACTCCAAGTTTCACAGGGAAGAAGTATATCCTGGTGGTAGTAGATTATACAACTAGATACCCTGAGGCATTGGCTCCATCCTCCATTGAGGAAGAAGAAATGGCAAGTGCTTTGTTAGACATTTTCTAGAGAGAAATACTGACTGACAGAGGTGCCAATTTCATGTCAGATCTGCTGGCTTGTCTATGGAAATATTGTGGGGTGATGCACCTAAAGACAGTCTCCTACCATCCCCAGACTAATGGTCTTGTGTAGAGGTTAAACTCTAAACTAAAGACCATGCTGCAGGCATGTCCAGACCAGTTTGTGAGAGAGTGGGACAAATATTTGCCCTATCTACTGTTTACATACAGAGAGGCACCCCAGGAATCCACAGGTTTCTCATGGAGTTGCTGTATGGGAATAGGGTGAAGGGACCTTTAGATCTGGGACAGCAGGTTATGGTGCTTATTACTGTCAGACACAATAAGCTGCAGGCAGCTTTGGTGGAACCCTTCAAATTGGTAAGGAAGTTCAGTACTGTTAATTACATAGCAATCCTGCTAGAAAGGAAACAGGGGCACAACGTGTACTATGTCAACATAATGATGCCTCAAATGTTAGGGAGGTCCTGGGTAGATTGCAAAGGGCAGGGTTGTCCATTAAGCCCAGTAAGTGTCAAGTGGGCATGGTAGAGGGAGTGGTAAGATTAGGCCAGAACATACCAAAGTGGAAGCTACTCAGGGGTGGCCTGCCCCTGTTACCAAAATGCAGGTGAAGACATTCTTGGGAACATAGGGGTACTATAGAAATTCATTCCCAATTATAGTGCAATAGCTGCTCCCCTCATAGACCTGAAAAGGAAAAAAAACAGGCCAGATAAGGTAGTGTGGACCCCAGGCTGTTTGGATAAGCAGGCATTCCAAAAACTTAAAGGGTTTTGAGAGGAACCACTCTGTTAGCCAGTCCAGATTACAGCTATAGCAATGCAGATAGACTCTCAGGACAGGGTACAGGCTAACATGTTCCTGAAGAGGCACATTTCTCTCAAGCAACATTTTCCCAGGGTCACTGGACAAACTAGCTTGAGTCTTCAAATGGAGTGAGATGTGACAATGTGAGGTATTGCCATCTATGCCAGAGAGAAAATAGGGCAGTGCATATGTAATATATGTCAGCATAGCTAGCTGGAGTTTTGTAAATAATTTTGTGTCACTTGACTATCACAATGACTTGTACAGATGCTTGTGTTAAAAATATTTCAACAGTATTATTATTACTGATTAAATGTTTATGTTTAAACAAAGAATTCTGGAAGGGAAGCATAGAGATTGTTGAGTTTGTTCTGTGTTTTTGGGTGCTGCAATGGATCTTGGCAGAGCTCTGAGTGTGTCAGATGATTAAATGTGATGTTATTCTGTAACCAGCACTGAGGAGATGGAACTCTCACTGCAGCTTGTTTTGTTTTCTTTGGAACATGATATAAAAATGTTTGACAGTCATTTAAGTCAGTTAGTTCAGTGCAGTTCAGTAGCTGGAAGCTCATTACCTTGCCTTGTGGAAGTAAGCATCTCAGCATCTCAGCTGTGTTAATTAAGATAACTAGGGAACAGTTATTCTTTAGACAGTCAGGGAATACAGTGAGATTAATTAAGTAATGTTTTTCTGCATCTGTTTGAATCTGTCCAACTGTATTATTTTTATTTCTCCTGTGATTGAAACTCTGATGTTTATTGTACTTTGATATTTATTATTTTCCTGTTTTCTATGTTATTATTTATTATTAAATATTTGTATACGTTTCATTGTAGATGGTCTTTTGTAGGATACGTTTAATGTCTTGAGAGTACATACGTTATTTTAGGGATACTTTGGCCACTCTGAAAAGCCTGGCTGCTTTGGTTACACTCTACCATTTATGTTAGTATTGATTTTCCTCAGTATGATTGGATACCCTTGTAAGAGCCTGACAGTGGTTGACAGGTGGCATTGAGGTTAACTTATAGTCTGGGCAGACAGGGTACAACTAGTAAATCTGTACCAGCCTTGCCCAGGAGAGTGTATGTGTGAAAATGAAATACCCAGGTGTGTGTCAGCTACCTGGAACTGGGACACAGTCTTCCAAAGTGAGTCTTGTTTGCAATCTGGAGAGACAGAGAGTCCAGTCCCAGTGGAGAGTGTTCCCTGTGTGCTTTTGGGGGAAACTGTGTTTGATGCAGAGTACCACATTTGAAAATACTGTGTAAATGTATTCCTGCTTTTAGTGACCACCTCTCACTAGTGTCAGTGGTGAGTATTGCGGCTCCTTGATTACTGGCCCAGGGTAAAGAGAAGCTGTCATAATCATAATGCAGATAAATGACATGGTCTTATAAGAACCAGATTGTGAAGAATGCCCACAATATGGGAAGTATGCGCAAATATGTGTTGTTGTTGTTTGTCTTTCAGCTTTTCCAAGTTAGAGGTCGCCACAGGGGAACTCCGGTCTGCTAATGATTGGCAGTTGTTTTTTTATGGTGTCTAGTTGCCAGCCCAACCTTCAACGAAGGCTTGCCCATTCAATGCATGTCATTTGAACACCCATCCAACCGTGGAGAGGACATGCAGACTCCACACAGAAGGCACACCCAACCCAAGCCGAGAATTGAATGGGAGATATGTGTATATAACTTAAAGAAAACCTAATTAGCAATACACCATGATGGCAACATGACATGAGTGGAACACATAGACAATACTTACAGTTTAGAGGATACTCTTTGATTGGGTGAAATATCACAAATGACCTCATGTGCAATCTCCCAGAAGGAGTAATACATGGCCCATGCCACATCCTGAAGAAACATTCCTTTCATGTCCTCCATCTGGATCTGGTCTCTCAGGTCATTTGGCTGGAATGGTGGAGGTCATTATTGTCTCTTTGCTGAAATGATGGTTACTGATGGTCTCATTACTTCATTATTTCATTATCTGGATGTTCTGTCTTGACCTCAGAATTGGAGTTCACCAGTGGATGGTGGGCTGGCATGGGTCCCAGACTTTGTGACATAACAGCAAACATAAATCAATAACATTGTAATAACAAGCTAAAGTGGTACAGTTAATATCAATATCTATAACAATGCAACATTTCCAAACTGTGTACAATATGGGACTACCTAGTCATGGGATGTGTCCATGTATAGTGGTGCTTTTATAATGTGCAATATATCCAACCCTAACTTACTGCACATTTTGCTATTCTGTTAGATTGATAAGGACAACACATGTGCAAGACAGCTTTGTCAGCAAGAATGTCATCATAAAAGTTAAAGTATAGGTCAGACAACATCTTGGTTCAACTAGGGAAAAAACACACAAGATGTAATATGTGGGAAAGTGTAGAGTCTGTAAAAAGCACACCTGTGTTAGACACCCTGCCAGTAATACGATGTGTAGTGGACATGTAACAGGACAGAGCAATGATACATAATTCAACATGTCAGTACATTACCTACAGTGGCCTGAACACAACCTCTCACACACACAGATACACACACACACACACACACACACACACACACACACACACACACACACACACACACACACACACACACACACACACACACAGCAAAACATGACTTACTTTGTTTGTAATTCCCGTGCCAATGAATGGTATAGTCACATGTGTCACTTGTATGTACCCATATGAAGAAATGTTATCTATTAAGACATGAAAACATTACTGAATAATATGAACTGCTGTGTTGATTTATATGCAGACATAGCATGTGCAAACACATCAAGATAAACACACATTTCTGATGTTTACTGAACAAGAGCAATGACTTGCAGTAATAAAACTATCAGTACTGGCACACAAGGATGAATACTACAGTTATAACAGAGGCTTTCAAGTTATACATAGCACAGGGCTGAAACAAGTTCATGTGCAGCACTGATGTCTATACAAGCCATTGATGGCTCTAATCTATTATGACTGACATTATTGTACAATAGCATAATTGTACAGAGCATCCATGGGAAAACAGAATGAATTGTGGCATAATATTTTCATGTTTCTTGACAGTATCACATCATATAAGTGGACAACACACAGGAGTGTTGTAAAAATATGGTAAACAATACCATAATTTATACATGAAACCAATGTATGCAGATTATATGCCACACAGCATGGACATATTATGACTGATGTACATTTTTATTTATATATTTATTTACTAATCTCTTGTTGACCAGGTTATTCCCACTTGGCTAAAAGCCTCTTTTCAGGGGAAAACCTGAGGTAGTATTTAAACTACTAGGGAAAATTTGTCCAGGGTGCCAGGGAACTCCCATTACTACTTTCAGAAGGTGCCACTGCATCTTTCACATCCAGCTGAGCTTCCAACAACTTGAGAAGATGGAACTTCTGTTTAATTTTTCATCTGAAGGATGGCACATTCAGGAGTGTACCCCTTATGCCAAACCCCAGTGTCAATAAATAATGTATCTGTTGTGGGAATAGAATCCACAGCCTTCTGCCCCAAAGGGGTGGCGTGCTATATTTTATATCACAGAAATTACTAACATATGTACATACATATTGCTGGTAGCTCATAAGTATATGCCATTAAGTATCACTCAACACAAGCAGGTTAGGCAGGCTTGTCTAGGTGTTATCATGAAAGAGCACATGCTCATGATGGACAAGATCCATTAACACAATGCATATCAAAAGTGCATCTTGATATAGCAATGTGCAAAAACATATGTAATGCTGTTGAGTAGCTTTATACACATATAATTACACTTATGTCTATGTGCAAGAAGAACAGAACCAAATCATAACACAATGATGCAACTCTTCCAACAACACTGGCAAGGTGAGATAGAACACAGGCCTCCAATAAATAAACAAGCAAGGCAGGCCTCCAATAACTAAACAAGCAAGGCATGCAGACCATGAAATCAACTAAACACTATCACCATACACAGAAGCTGTTCACAGAACATGTAGCTAAAACAGCAATAACTCTGGAAACTATAGTTTATGCCATCAGCAGTGAACACCAAACTAAACAACTCATATAACTACAAGTTATACATAGCACTGTTACAGTTCCAGGAGATGAATAACAAAGGTGACTGTCATTCAGATTGTGTTGTGAAACTTATTTTTACCTTACACTAGATACTGACAAATATTTCAGCACAATAAAAACTGCAGGTATGAACTTAATCAACAGTTCAGCAAACATGATACATACAAAAGTAAATTGTAAATTGTAAGAAATATATATGACTGCTGCATTATGGGAAGCTTGTATACACTTTTGCATTCAGTGATGCCATGTGCATAAACAGTGCTATATGGAGGGACTGAAAAACAATTAGTAATAAAAACTAAGACATCAACCCTAAACACATGTCGCTGCTCCTCCAGTCCATGTATTCATTCAATGCACATCATGGTTACTCTCTCTGTCTTCATCAACTCTAAGAATATACAATGGGTATAAATACTAGAAAATTGCATTGACTCTACAGCATGTAATGGGAAATGACATTGACTTAATGTATATATTTTAGAGTATACAATTTCTGGAGTAAAGAACATTGAAACAAAGCTGCTTACCACTACCTCATATAGATATTTGTATATGTCAGTACAGACTTATCTTGCACATTAGAATAACTGACATTAACCAACAGGAAGCTAGTCGTATACCCACAACAGTCACTTATGTCTACACCGGACTCCCCTACCAAACCTGGCTAGCTACACGTGAATGAGTTCTTGTGAGTCAAACATCATGGAGCTGTGAATACACACTTACAGCATAAAATAATGTCACAGCTAATTATTTTCCCTCAGGGAATGCTCAACACAGAATGCATGGCAGGTACAATGTGCTGAAGTCCTGCTGTATGTATGAAGAATGATGTAATCACCATTGAGCTCAGTGGAATGTACAACAAAGCAAAGTTAATGGTATATGGAGAGCATTAAGTATGTGATTGCATGACCTAAGTATCATGTATCTCACATTAATACATGAAAAGTACTAAGACTGTAGCATAAATAATAGCAAAGATATTTTATGTAAATACATATGCAGACACTTATGCAAACAAGTTGACGTATGAATGTTCATGCAGATATATGTGTCTATGGATATTTCTTTATATATATATATCCATACATATATCTCCATATCTAAATATATGTATACTTATATAATATACCTAGACAGATAGATATAGAGATATTTGTGGGAATATGTACATATACAGCATTTCCCAAAGGAGGTAGTAGAATATAACCTGTGGCATGTGTGATACATTATTGTGTGACAGAGTCTGGTGCCTTAACATTTAATCACTACACAATCAGTAGTTTTCAAGGCCTTGCAGACACAGACAAAATGCTTAATCAACCTTGGCCTACACTAATTATGTGCCATAACAAACAGGTGCCCTTTAAGATGTTGTTTTGCACAATACCTACTTAAATATGTAATAAAACAAAAAGTGGGCATTATGTAAACAAAAGGACAGATGTGGGAATAGTACCTACAAGCACACAACCATCAACATTACAATAACTTGCTATATGTAGAGTGAGACCTCCTTCACCTATACTCATTTTTAGGATTCCATATCATAGGATTATAGGATCATAATCAATTATTAGGCAATCGACCCAGAGTTAATTTTAAACCTAGCCATTTCATCCCAATGTAATACCATAGATACTCTGATTAATACCCAGGACTGTATTTAGTAATGACTGCCCATGTCCAGGAGGGTTGTGGGTGCTATCCCCAGTAAGAATTTATGATGCCCCATCCACTCATCTAGGTTCCTTTTCAACAGTATCATAGAGGTGCTCTGCTTCAAATGAACTGGCAGCCTATTCCAAAGATGTGGCAGTCAGTGGGAGACAAATCTGTTTCTCCAGCACGCCCTATTCAAGCCATAGACCATATTTAGGTCCCTGGAACCAGTAGCTCTAGTCCTGTTTGATTAACGGATGTGCAGCAAATTCATTAGGTTTGGGTCAGAGATTGCTCTGTAGGCCAGGCATAAGTTTCCCCTAAGAAGTCTGTACAATACTGAGTATAGATAGTGACAGGGACTTTTGTTGGTCTGTGTAAGCCATGTGCTGAAGTTTCTTATCTTCTTAGTTAGAAACCTCTGAGGTCTCTACAATTGCTGCAGATGCTGGATATGGTGCATGCCAAAAGGGGTGTTAAACTCAATTATGAGCCTGATTAGTGGTAAATATAGAGCGGTTCGAACCTCCTTTGGTAATAGAGCATGCTACATAGAAAGCCTTCCTTACTACAGTAGACACATGTGGTCAAAGTTAAAGTCACAGTCTACTTGTCATCTCAGATCTCTTACCACTTTGTAGATACATATGATATTGGTGTTAATTTGATAGTGTGAAGGGACATTGTTCTTACCAAAGGGAATGATGATGTATTTCTTTGCATTCAGTTTGAGACCGTGACTAAGACACCAGTTGTTGACTTCCATAAGACTTGTGTGAAGTATGCTGACATAATTTGGGGATTCAATAATTGCACCCATTTTGCAGCCATCTGCAAACTTGGTCAGCCACAGCCCCTTAGTTTTGGCCTGAACTTCTGAAAAGTATATAGCAAACAGTATGGGACCCAGCAATGACCCTTGTGGCACCCTGCTGATGTCAGGTCTGCTGGTTGATGTGGGGTCACCAGCTTTGATAGTGTGTGATTGGTTTGTAAGTCAGTTGGCAACTCATCTTACAACAAAGGGGGTTACATTCAGTTTGCTAAGTTTACTGGTAATGCCCCAAGTGTGGGATTGTGTCAAAGGCCATTGCTAAGTCAAGGTATGCTGTGTGCACAGATTTGCCCTCGTCAATGGTCCTGGTCACGTTTTTGAAGAAATCCATCAGGTTTAATAGGGAGGATCTGCCCTTGATAAAGCCAAATTGAGTTGGAGCCAGGGTTTGAAGATCGCCTATGTCTTTATTTATAAGGTCCCTGATGATACATTTCATGGCTTTACAGATGAGGCTGGTCAGACTTATGGCTATATAATTCCATGGGTCCATTGCTAAGCCACCTTTGTGGAGGGGAATAACTGTTGCTGTTCTCCATTCCACAGGAACAAAGCCTGTAGTTAGACTGTGATTGAATAGGGTACTTAATGGTGATGGTAGTTCATGTTTTAGTTTGTTTAGAAGATGGCCTGAGATGCTGTCTGATCTCAGAGAGGCTTTGTTATTTTGCCTTAGACAAGGCTTTAATGACTTGCTCTCTGCACATGCTTGGGTCCTACCTTTTAGGTTATGTACATGGCTTTAAAAGGCCTCATGGTTATCCCTGGCTGTGATTGCTAAATACTTTGCAAAGTTACCCTTAGAGGATTTGACATGTTGTCTTATTTGCCTGTTGAGGTTGAGGAGAGTGTTTTCCCATTATTGAGGCTTTGCCTTAGTTTTCTTAGACAGCAACTTTTTGCATTTGTTGTAAAGTTTGTTGATGCTGGATGTCCATCAGGGTGGCTTGTTTTTACGTGGGGCTCTGGCTTTGATTCTCTCTGGAACAGCTGGGTCTATACACATATACAAGTGATTGTACAGGGCTTTAGTGTAAACTTTGGTGTAGTTACCACTTCCAGCTGGGGATGGGGCTTGTAATGCATTTATACCTTCCCCAAGGAGGGCATAGTTTGTTTTGGTGAAGTCTTTTCATCTGACTTTGCTCTTTGTGAGTTCTGGTGCTAGTGCCAGTTCAAAAGCAACTGATTTGTGGTCAGATTTGACTAATGATGGTCCAACAGTTGTAGTGGTGCATCTGTTTGTCATGTTAGTGAGGACCAGATCTAGTACATGTGTTCCTCTTGCTGGAGTTTGAAACATTTGTTCGAGGGCATTTGAGTTAACAAAGCCAAGGAATTTTTGCACTGGTGAGTTAGGGCTCGAGTATGTTTCCCAGCTGACAGTGGGATAACTAAAAATCCCCATGATTAGAGATTTTGACAATATTTGGATTGAATCCAGTTTGGTCAAGTAGGCTTCATGCAAATCTTGCTCCATAGTAGGAGATCTATAACTAGTTATGACTTGAATGGGGATCTTACCCACAGTAATCTGAACTTGCAGTAGCTCCATGGAGCTGTCCAATGTGACTAGTCGGGAGGTGAATTTATCCCTAATATAGATAGAAATACCACATCCTTTGGTTTTCACACATTCATTTTCCAGGCTGAAGATGTGGAAGGCATTGTAGTCTTCCATGGCTGAGATACTCTCTGAGGCATTGTACCATGTTTCTGTGACTGCACAGGCATCTACATCCTCCAGTGATAGAAGTGCTTCCAGGGTGTACAGTTTTAGTTTAAGCTCCTAGTGTTTAGCAGCATAACCCTTATTTTATTATGGTTGGCAATTTTATTGGTGCCAGGTGCAAACCATTTCTGGAAAAGAAGTGGGGTTTGTCGACCATGTCATCCCAACTTGACAGAAACTGGCTACCCTTTGAATAACATCAAAAACTAAGCTAATTATTGAAATTGATCACTTTTTCTTTAGACAGTGGCATCATTCCAGGTTAGGGTAATATGTTGCTCATGGCTAGGGGCATACCTGCTTGAGACACATACTCATAGAGCTCAGTCATGTCTCTCCTCATGTAGCCCAGTGAGGTACACTGCAGGTCATGTTGGTGAGGGTAATATGCTGCTCACGGCTAGGGACATACCTGCCTGAGGCACATACTCATAGAGCTCAATCATGTCTCTCCTCATGTAGTTCAGTGAGATACATCTCAGGTCATTCACTCCAACATGAGTAATGAAAGAGTCATAATAGTACTTGTTGTCGAGTGTATGTGTGATCTGATGAATCCTTGGCAGGCAGCTGACCCTGACTTTATCCTTATCTAACCAGGTGAGTGGGACATCTGTGTGTCTCACTATAGAGTCTTCAATGACAAGGAAATTTGTTTTTTGAGTGTTACACTTTAAGGGCTTGGTAGGTGAGGCTCTAGTGTTGTTATGTGCCTTGGGTGCTGTGGGAGCTGTGTTTGTTGCAGTAGTCTTTTGTTTTGGAGGTCTCTAGTGTTTCAGTAAGTTTTTTGAGAGAACCTCTGCGTATGTCGATTTATGTGTTGGTTGCATACTATGTTTATGAGTAGTGGTGGGTGAGCTGACATCTTCTTCAGTGTTACTGTTTCAAGTGTGAGAGAGAGCAGGGTTTCAAGCTTCTTGGTGTAGATCCATCTCTAGCACTCTGTACTAGAGTGAGTTATTAGTAGAGGGTAGTCAGTGTACATGTTGCTACACTGCTTCAGGAGACCCAAGACAACAAGGCTGCCAGGAGAAACAAGGGTAGTCCAATTGTCCACAATGTTAGGTTTAAACAACTGCTATCACAAAGGAATTGCTTTCAGGGTTGATCTAGGAGATGAACTGTAGACGAGTATTTCTGGTGAGGATTTCGGCTCATGGTTTAATAGGTCACCGCTCACTAGCAATACTTCTTAGACCAAAGATGTAATGAAGATGAGGACTACACTAATGTACTACAGCTGTATCTAAGGGAAATTTGTTGACATTATCTGTATGCCTATGGTGCACAGTTGCACAGCAGTGTGCAGTGCTGTGTGATTTTCAAACTAGTAGAAACTCACTCAAATGCTGGGGCTTAAATAAAGAAGCTAAAACTTAAAAATAAACGTAAAAAAAACTAAAAGAACCAATGAGGCTGCTTACTCCATGCCCTAGACCAATCACCTTTCACCAGACAGGTTCCAATCAGCACACTTCTCTCAAAAGGGTGCAGAAGGGCCCATTCCAATCTATGATGACTTGGAAAATGTGCTCAGAATACAACAGCCACTACAAACAGACCCAAATGCAGCAAGCATGTATCTGGACTATGCTACAGCTTCTAGCTACAATAATTAGGCAAGAAACACTAAAAATGTTTTATACAGCAGAAACACAACAGGAAGACATTAAAGAATCCCCTAGATTTAATAAAATCCATGTAGGCATAGTGTAAAGCCTACACAGAAAGTATCATATCTGTATATGAGGTACACCCTTGGCAGTGCACCATGCCTATTGATGAAGGTGCATTACTGAGGGACAGCCGTGTAACATGGTTATTGAATCAGTGTGGGGAGTGTGTTACTGTATCCAGAGATGAGTAACACATCCCCTGCACTGTGAAAGTGCAGTATATCAATGTATGCATCTGTATTAAATTATTTTTTTATATTTGTGCAGCACGGCGCACAGCAACTGACACTTGCCAGACATCTAAAAATAGAAACCAGATACATTTAATTATGAATGCAAAGGTCAAGTTTAAGCATGGCGCGCTGAGGTGCTCAGCGGTTCTTACATTTAGTAGACAGGTATATGTAAAAGTATAGAAGAATTCTACATGTCCATGTATCCAAATGGTTAAAGTGACAGCCTTATATGCAGTAGGTGCAGGGTTTGAATAAACAGATTATTAAGCATTTATTTTGCAAATACAAATGATGCCAATTTTTTAAAATCCTGCATTGCTGTGCTCAGCTAAGCTCTGCTAAGCACAGCAAAGACTTGCCAAGCACTGCTTAAACAAGGAATGTTTTAGCACCCCTTAGCTGGTTTGCACATATCTAAGCATTGCTAAGCATTGGCAGTTTAAGCACTGCTGAGCTTAGCTGCTGGTTTGCATGGTACCAAGCAATGCACTGCATTTTTAAAAATGGCCCAGTGATGTGCAAAGGGCGAAAACAGGCTTATTTAAGTGCAACAGGTAGGAATATAGCATAACCTGTTCGAGTTTGAACCATGCAAGAACTATGGCAGGTGTTGGAGAGAGTCCGCGCTTCTGGTTACAGTGATTGGGCATTCTGGAGTCCAGAGTCATGGTTGGACTCTTAGTGAAGTACCATGATGTCAGGCTTTTGCAGGGCCAGTACCAGGGACCGGAGTATAAGTCAGAGGCCTGAAACTAGCTGGCACATGATCTCACCAGTGCAAAAGGTATCCCTGCACAGGTGAGCAGGTCCATCACCATTTTAACGATATGAAGTGGTGGAAGAGAGGACTTCTGGACACCTTGGTCCAGGATGCTTGGGAAAGGAATGCCCCACATGTTTGTAATTACTGTTAGCATTGTTTTACCAATACTTAATCTGAATGTGTGATAGACAGGTACACATAATGTTTCTATCCCTACGGCTGCAGAGGAGAGAGCTCCCAACCTAGAAGCCCATGCAGGGTGCCTGAAAAGGTTGGACAGTGAATGTGGTGAGTACAGATTAATTTGCAATCTATAGTCAAATACACAAAATAGAGTATTTCAATCACTGCCAATAAGTATATACTGTACAGATTTGTATAATGCAATGAATGTGGATGTAGGGCTTACTGCAATAACTGTCTACTGCAAAGTATAGTGCAATAAAGCTTAAAGCATTAAACCTGATAATGTTAATAAAATAAAGATTCTACTTCAATAATTTTGGAATTACAGCTGTATTGAAACACCTGCATTATCCCAAATGTTGTTTAATTAAAGACTTGAAAATATGATAATAACTGCATGAAGGTACCCCTAATAAAGCTGTGTTGTGCAATATGTGTGTAAGTAGGGCTGTTCATGAAATAGAGTGTGACATCTGCTCTAAAATAACAACACAAAGAATACCACTTACTGACTCAAGGTTAGCTTCGGAAGAGTGTTATGCTAAACTGTATATGTAGAACTGTACTACAAGATATATTCATTATGACATTTTCTGCACTAACATCTGAAGCAATACAGGAACATCCATAGTAGATTGTGTATATCAGGATTGTCTTGTGTTAACCATTGCATTTCAGCTATATGCATTCCTGCTCTGAGCTACAGTGCTACAGGCAAGTATGAAAATGTAATAGTGTAGACTGCAAATATACTATCTGCAACTGTATATGGTCAGGTAGCCAGACCAATACTCCAATATGGTTTGTACACATTACAGATATTTCCACCCACTAAGAGTTTATTGTGTATACCTGCATTCTGGTTTCACTTCAGAATTCTGAAATATCACAATCCCGAACTTCATAATCCTGAATCCCAAAATACTGAAAACTCAAAATCCTGAATCCCAAAATACTGAAGATATACAGGGCACAAAGAATGGCAATATTCCAGTACAAGGACACACATAAACACATACAAGACAAAGGATAGCACTTTTAACCAAGTATGGGCAGGGGGCCAAGCCCTCTCTGCACCCCACACCCCCTGCTAATTAAATATATGAACTCCAAGATTGCACTCCATAGAAAAGAAATGGCAAATATACCATCACATATTCCATGACTGCCTGTTGGAACCTTAGTAATGTTCCCTTTTATCTTGCTATACTACAACATACCTCATGATAGTGTAGTGAAGTGCAATCATGGAGTTGATATATTTAAGTAGCTGTGGGTGTGTATGGGGGTGCAGCCCCCCACGTGGGGGTGCAGGGGGGCTTGCCCCTCTTGATTATATTTGGTGGAACATAATATGGTTTGTGTTGTCTATAGTCAGTATATGTATCCTGTGTGTTTTCAGTGTTTTGGGATTCAGGTTTTTGAGTTTTCAGGATTTTGGGCTTCAGGATTATGAATTTCAGGATAGTGATATTTCAGGATTTTGAGGTGAAACCCTGCATTCTATGTATTAATGTACATTTTACCTAGTATCTCTGTCATGCATAAATCTCATGCATGTGTGTTCAGCTGCAGTCTTGTATAAAAGTGTACTAAAATTACAAAGTCATATTTTGTTTCCAGGTAGGCACTAGGCAAATATCAGGCAGCCAATAGTCAGCAGTAGCTCAGTTTGTTAAATGCTGTGTGTGATGCACATTTTGTCACACACAGACCAGGGTTCCAATCCAGTGGCAAGTACTAATAAATATTTCTGAATCAGTTATGTATTGTTCATAGGTTCATAGGTTCATAGTTAGTTACTAGGCTATCAGCCCAATAGCCTATGTAAGCCTAGCCAACAAGTTTCCTTGGCTTACTCCACCCAAGAAAGTTATTTTCCTGTGCCCCTGTTGAGCAGAGCCACATAAGTGATTCCCAAGGTTTATTTCCTATTTCCCATCCACTCATCAAGATTTTTCTTGAAGAGTGCTAATGAGGAACTTTGCTTGACATAGATGGATAGCTTGTTCCAGAGTATGGGAAGTCTCTCAGACAGGAATCTATCCCTCCAGCATGTCCTGTTCATTGTGTTGACAAGGTTTAGGTCCCTAGAGCATTTAGCTTAGAGGGGATTGGGATTTCTTTAGGTGTAGCATGTCCAACAGCTCTAGGTTTGACATAGCTTTATATGTTAGGCAGAGATCACTTCGGAGTAGGCAATATGCTACAGAGTAAAGCTGGAGTTTTTTGAGATGGTCAGTGTAAGGCATCTGTTTGAGTCCAGTAATCCTCTTTGTGAGGTACTTCTGTGCCGTTTCCAGCTGCTGAAGATGTCTTGTGAGGCACATTCCAAAAGGGGAGTGTCAAGTAGAGTGGAACAATGACCTTTTTTTTTCCTGGATGAGAACCCTTTTGTGATGAGGTGTGTCATGGAGAAGGATTTCCTGACTACTGTTAAAGTATTTTCTACCCACAGGAAGTACAGGTAAATGGGTGCAGTAGCCCTTGTTATGGGTTAATAATTTGTGTGTTCAGAACTAGACTGTTAACAGCATTGCTCAGGAATGTGATAAGATGTCAGAAAATAAAGGCAACAAGTATAATACTAATAAAAGATATTACGATAAATAAAATCTGTAATCTAGGTATGGCTGTGTGCCTGGTGTGTCTGTGTACATTTGCTGACAGTTTAACCCCATGCCTGCCATGGATAGTTATTTACTCTCTGTACTGTACATGATACATGCTTCTCAAGTGTCACGCTGTCATGGACTGTGATCACTGTTGCCTAATCCCTCTGTCACAGATTTAGCATCAACATGATTATGTCAATAGCACAGTCACACTACATCAGTCCACAGTATGCCTTGGAAGTCATATAGGTCCACCTAACATGTAATAGTCCTCTGTAACTGTGTATCTGTAGGTGTTACAGCTTGGCCCATACTGTCCAATGCGGATAGCTTGAGAGGTATGCATGTGCTACAGCAGCTATAGGGCACTGTTATACATAAAGGAAGGGCAGACCTGTATAGTAATTAACAGTACTGTTGCAAACTAGCCTATACTGCTCCTAATGGACTGTATTTCTCTCTCCCCCTCCCCTTATCTTCATCATAATTTATTATTGTTTTACAGTGGTTATGGTTTACTATTAACAAATGTTGTTCTCTAAACGTTATGTTGGGCCTTGTGTTTAATTATTGTTATGTAATACAATAATTGCATACTAACATAACATGTTCAATTACTTATGTTTCTGGCCTTATGCCTTAACTGTTACTGGCATGCTGTTACTATATTGACTGTTATCTCACTTATGCTGTTACTATACTGACTGTTATCTCACTTATTGTGGTGTTCCATATACTATGCAATATTATGTTACTGGGTAATTTGCAATGTGCTGACATGCTGTTATAACTAACTAAATGTCATGTTCATTACTAACGTATACACAGTGAAATACCTCAAGTCCACAGGTTGACTGGGTAGGCCGGTTCGTGGAGATCTGTCTATCCTACCTCAGCCGGCCATGGCACCGTGTCCCAGCACATCTGGGATCCACGTTGGTGATGCCCCCTCTGCTGGCCCTGCACCACCTTTGGTTGAAACTGCCTCAGAAAACAGGGAGCATTCCCCCCAGAAGCAGTGGCTGAAGGGTGTTGTTACCCAGGATCAGCTACCATTGATGGTGTGCAGGATAGTGCCTCATAGTTATGAGAACAACCTACATCAGACTGAGGGCAGACTGGCCAACCTGGAGGGGCAAGGTGGGCTGATGCCTAGCCTCCAATACAGCCACCTTCAGGGAAGTGAAGGAGCAGAGTTTATTGCCAATGGGTGGGGAACTCAATCACACTGCTGCCATCTGGGGGCACATGGATCTCTGATTCCACAACACCATCCTCATCCAGGTGTTTACCCACCTCATGTGTCACACACAGCCCCTATGTACTGTCTTATGTGTCTGCAAATGCACCCGCTCTTACCCAGCTTACCTCCCCACATGTACCTATAACCCTTCCCTAACATTCCACTCTCTCGTTAAAAAAAAAAAAAGCACCTGTCCTACAAAAAAATAAATAAAAATATTGCCCCATACATAGCTCTCCATTTTGCACCTGTGTCCACTGGACACAATTAATTATTGCATTAATTAATTGACAGTTATGTTGCCCTCACCCCTCTCACTGGGGTGTGAGGCTCCAAATTCAAATTTTGTACAACCTGAACAGCTGTTGGTGTAGAAGAAATGGAGAGCTATGGTCCTCTCCTACACCCATCCTGCACATCCCTACCTGCCTTTCAGTATGCTTTTCCCCCTGCTCCCCCCCATTTCACCACTTTCCTATCACCCCTTTTTTCTTTAAATTTTTTATAATTAGGTCAGGTTTAAGTGGATCTAAGCAGTGCGGCACACCACACAAACCCACTTAAAACTGCTTATAAGTGCCTTAATCATCTTATGTGTTTCTGACTGTGCTAGGTACATCTGCAAAATAATAAGTCTTCCCATGTCTTGAACCTGGGCTCATGTTGATGACAGCACAGTGCATTCGCCTACTAGGCCACACAGCTCTAAATTAAAGCAGGTGTTTCCACCAACATATCCTGATTTCCACTGACATGCTGCAAGTACATATAATGAGGAAATTGACAATGTACATGGAACTGTGATGCAGACACTGCACCATTACACAGCCAAATAAATAATAATGGATGTATGTGAGACCTGGGATAGCAGGTATTACTGTCAACTTTATAAACTGTTGCAGAATGTCCACAGTTGTGCCCCCTAGGTCTGGCATGGGTTTCACAAAAACATATGTGTCTGCTAAACTACTGGCAAGTCATTAAAGATTGAGGTTAGAAGATCATGACAGACATTTCAGTGTTACACCTCATACACATCAGAAAACATGTGCTAATGCAATTCTGGTGTCAGAGACTGTAGGCATGCCCATATATCTTGTAAATACATCTGCTACAACAGTGAATTAGTAGATCAGTCAGTTAAATGCTTTGTATGCAGTACATTTTGCCATCCACAGTCCTGGGTTCGAATCCAGTGCATTGCACTTCAGTTACATTCTTGTGAATGCAGCAAATAATAACTGACTCATGCAATTTTCACCAAAACAGATTGCTGCTACTGAATAAACTGCTATCCATGTTAGTAAGTCAAAGGACTGTAGTTAGGGACACACTGCCCATATTTGTATAGCCTACATATATCTTGCCTACTACTCTCTGATTGACATTGTTACATAACAGATGTACCTTAAACACATGCCTCGACTGGACTGTTATCGGTACCCTCACCCTGGCTTTGCTGTAACAACAGACCTGACACTGTTCCCTCAGTGACACATACAGCATGCTGTCCTCCAAAATGTTCACACTCCCCACTATGAATCCTAGGCAAAAAGCAGCAGCTGCAGACTGCAACATATGCAGCTATATGTTAAGCTACCTGCCACAGACCTACCATACATCACAACCCCCTAGAACATGGGATCCACACAGCACCCATACATAAGGGGTGGGGGGCAAAGGTCAAGTGACAGGGTCATGTGTCGCAGTCTGCTCCTTACAAACATTCAGAGCTGATAGACAAGCAGCTACTGCAGTAGCATGCATACTCTGACAGGTATAATGTTTGACACTCACATGTTTCTTCCCCCTTACTGACCTCAACCCATAGTGTTTAACACTGAACTGCCATATAATCACAAAGTCATTTGATAATGGCCAAACATAGGATGCAAAACTGTGGACATACTTCATAAATCTCAACAGTGGACAGTATTTGTACCAACCCTTTGTGATGCTGTACTCTTCACACCTCTCTAATGTCCATCTCACAGACTAAGAAATGGGCCAAGACCTACATGAAGGCTTTAAATATTGCACTGTTGTGACATGTCATTGGCTAATGAAAGTTCTACCCAGCTGTTCTGGATGTAATTAACAAGTCTGAGCACAGGCTATCATCTGTTGTTGAGCATTACTGACAAAAGGCAAGCAGCTGCCTAGGGAAAACAGGTCTGTAACTTGCTTTACCAAGGCAGACTGTGATTTCGGAAGCATTTTTGTTGAGGATTTGTACACAAATGGATTACATCACTCCACCAGGTATGTAATACTAGTCCCTATATAATGGGATGCAGATGGGAGGATGCAGTTATGGGGAATAGGGATTATAACAGTTGGCCTGTAGTACATCTCTGGGAATGATATGTTGGTGATAGTCTGCTGTCCAACAACTACAGGCATGCCTCTCAACTGTGCCTGCTGTGACTTAAATCACAGCTCTGGCCTCTCACTCCCTCTTACAATGGTCATCTCCTGTACGAATGGTATTGGATTATGTGTTAGACATATTGACAGTAAGTAAGGGTGGACCCGGCTGTCATATCACATAATATTCTGTAAGTGTCACACAGGAATAGTTCAGACATTGTACAGGTGTCCTTAACTGTCACTGATGTACTCTGGCTAGGTCATTGCTTTGTCGACATTCGTATCTCATTGCTTGACAGCTATGGTTAGCATACATGCAACCCTCTACAGCAGGAATTAGGGCATAGCCATTATTAGTGGGGGGACACAGGCCCCACTTCAGTGACAGAGTGTACATATTGGTCATACAAAGTAAGGGTATGACTACACCAACAGATATTACTGTAGTATAACTGTTTTCTGAGGGTTATGGCATGTGGCAGCCAGCTTATCTACAGTCTGAGAACAACCAGCAATTATTGTCCAACAATTTGCCAGGCATACACATATTTCTGGAAAAAGGACCACATATATCAGGCACACGTACACATTCAATAAACATATGTGTACTGGAGAAGTAGGATGCCTACAGGGAAGATACTTTACAGCATGTTTGCATTGCTGTCTGTCATTGTGGTACACATATGTTGCTGGACTGTCCCCATATACTTGTAATAACACACACCTATTTGTCTGATGGTGGCTGTATGACATGGTACTGGGACATTGCCCATAGGGGACACACCACAGTAGATGTCATTGATGGGAGTGGAGACATACAGCACACTCCATCACGGCACACAGGGACATAACCAGCATTGCTACTATGCTGCTGATAGCCACATACATGCTGTGTTGATAGATGGCAGGGTCTGACATGACAGGCAGCAGTGGATAGTACAGGCCAATTTGGATGTGCAGGGTCTGTACATGGTGGATAGCAATGTATGTGTTCCTGTGATATGTTCCCCTCTTCTTGTCTTTCAGACAAGATGTATAGATGGAGGCACCCACCATTTTCACCTGCTGAAAATAATCTTATCTTGGTTGGCCTCAGACTGCATCACAACATTGTGTTATCCAGGAGTCACCAGAATCATGAACAATGCACAGCACTGTGGGCTGACCTCATCACAGTAGTCAACCATGTAGGGTTGCAGGACAGAAGCTATGAGAAGGTCCAACACAGGGCAACAGATATGGTAAATGCTGCCTGGTAGAGGGCCACTGCTGTGGTCAGGGACCATGCTGCTACTGGTGGAGGGCCTGCAGCAAAACAACCACTCTCAGGAACAGTGAAATTCCTGGCAAACCCTGGGAACAACTGCCATCTCCCAAGCATTCATCACACCATACATCGTGGAGGTGGGAGCCACAGCATCCACTGCAGAGGATCATCCAGGTAAGCCTCCTGTGTTCATCACTGTAATACTGTATCAGTCATCATGGCAGTCTCTGCATACCAGTACATGGATGTCAGGTCAGTCTGCATTGGGGTGTTATTTTTAATGCACACTTGTGCACACATACTGAGAATGTCAGCAATGTTGGCAGTATCACATTACCTACTGTACAACTTGATATAAACACATATTATCCTGTAACAATGCAACATTCGGTATTGCTGACAATATCTCTCCCTTACATTTCCAATGATACATCAGGTATGGCCAGAGTCCAACTTCCTGCACCTAGTGATTCCTGTACCTGGTGAGTGTGATACTGTTTTTTTATGGATTGCATATACCCTAAGAATGTTAAGGGCTACCATGTTGTTGTAGACACAAGTAATATGCTTATCCAGAGAACAATGCTTGTATGTTCAGTTTTGGAGGTGTTAACTGAAATGCATTGAATCAGTAATCACAGTAGTATGTTTGCAGTAATATATTTGCACTTATTTTTCTGAACTGTTTGGCACAGCGTAGGCCTCTGGCACCCCCACACCCCATGCTGTGCATGTGATGATATCTGTACCACATCCCTGCCATCTATACAGAGACATGCAAATATGTGTCTGATGCACAGGGTGATTACATTACATTACATTACATGACATATTGTAGTGTGGTAGTGTTATGCCTTGACTGGTGCTGTTTGCTGGCATGTGTCATGAGTACACATCAAAATGTGTATAACTTTGTTGCATGATGTTAGATTGGGGTTAGTGTTGCAGACTGACAGATGTCTCCAACACCTTTGTATGTTTCTCTTCCAGGGGTCTGTGTGGCTACACTGTGCAGGTTTGGTGGCAATACAGCGGCTCAAGATGGCATGGCAGCAAAGCAGAAATATGGCATCAGCAAGGTACGGCTGTATATGTGCACAGTTACCTAGGTGTATATGTGTAGAACAGTGTGTTAGGGACAATGGGGGCAGACAGTGTAATCCTGTATGCATACCCCATGACAAGTCATGCTACCCTTGATGTGTGTCACCTGTGGGTTCTCTACCTACAAATGTAGGTGGTGGCAGAGAGCATTTATGCCTAGGTAGATGTGGGCTATTTATGGCAAGCAGCTACACACACACACACACACACACACACACACACACACACACACACACACACACACACACATATACACACACAGTGTCACTCTTACTGACAATAGAACCCCTACCTGTCTAGTAGTATAAACTATAGCACTAACTACTTATCACATGCACCATAGAGCTTATCTGTTGTGAGATTGACAACCAGTGTTGTTAAGGTGGATGACATCAGCAGGCCTTGTAAAGGAGGTCAATGGGGGGGTTGTGAAAGGTAGGCACTGCACCTTATAATGTATAACCATTGCACACAGATAGGTGAGACAGGTACACTGCTGCAAGGGGGTATACTTGCACACACATACAACCACATACCCCCCTCCACACACACACACACACACACACACACACACACGCACACATGCACACACGCACACATGCACACACACACACACACACACACACACACACACACACACACACACACACACACACACTCACTCACAAAGTCACCCTTATTGAGATTAGAACTCTTACTTATCTAGTTATATATACTATAGCACTAAGTATGTATCGCATGCAGACATGGGCTGACATTAGCTAAGTGTAGGAACATGCCCAGTGTGACTGTCAGTACTTACAAGGTTACTTCAGGCCAGACCTACCTGTACTCCTTTCTGTGATTTTGTGTGCTACAGCCAATTGGCTGTTGCACCTGATTCAACTGTCCAGCACCTACCTGATATTATGTCCAAGGGATTCTAGTACATGGGTTGTGTGATGAATGTAATATATGACTCATACCTAGCAACTGTACAGATTGTAACAGACTGCACAGGGTTTTGCAGAATAAGTATGGGACGTTTTACATAGCATTGTGATTTTCTGGCACATCAGTGGCAGATCATTATAGATTGATGGTAGGAACTGATGATAGACATTTGAGTTACTGACTCTATACATACTAAAGAACCCATGCTACTGCATGAACTGCTATACTCTGCACTTTCTACATTTGTCTGGCCACTAGTTAATCCTTTTCCTTATATTTGGGCCTTTGTCCCACTCCCGTTCATGGCTTTGTCCTTATTTCCTGCTCTAAGTGGTTGTATGTATGCTATGACTGGGGTAGATGATGTAACACTACACAGAGGGTTACTGTCTTCACACCTCTGACTGTACATGTTTTACAGGATGCCCAGCATTCCACCCCATATGTATGTTCTGTTCCTCAGACAGTTGTGTGTTTCTGGTAATAGACTATTAAATGAAGCCCACTGAATCGTAAGTACTGACACAGTTACGTGATGGCCTATACATCCTGCTGCTACTCTGACTTGTTACAACCTGCTGTTATACTGGCCACCTTCTAGGTTATGCAGAGCATATGCAATGTCCATAGCTGTGGCCCCCTGTCCCTCCATTGTCTCCAGCTTTGTCCAGCTTTCTTGCAGTAACAGTTAGTTTGTGACATATTGATAGTGTGTGGGACTCCTACCATAGGAGTAACTCACATGCAAAACTGTAGGTGCAGCCAGCTTCGAACCATGAACATCATCAACCATGCTAATGTATTTAGCTTACTGAACCACACCACCCACCACAAAGTGAAGTTTAACTCCTGAAACTATGAACAGCAGACAGACATACACTTTGATCCTTGCATATTGTCGAACTAGAGCATGTAGCCGAGTTGTTTGGGACAGCCCTAGGATTGGGTGGTCTGCTGCTATATCCTTGCAACCATACTGTTACTGCAATTGTATGGGAACACAGCTGTGTTGGGGACTGTAGCATTGACAGTTGGGCATCTGCCCTATGACACCACTGTTTGGCATTTCCCTCACATACTGCAGTAGATTTTGCTGCCTTGTGGCCTAATGCATATTATGGGGCAGCCAGTATTAGACAGAGTAGCTGTTGTCCCACCTAGCTGTTAGTTCTCTGCAGGTAGCCCTGTAGCCCACTCTATTCCCTTGCATACATAAAGTCCATACATATACTACCATAGTCTAGTACCTCATACATTTGTCATAAAGGAGAGTGACTTACCTTGTGAATGCAGCAGTTGAGATAACAATGCTTATGGGCTGACTCTGTCTGATGCATGCAGTACACAACCAATACATGGTAAGGTTCAGATTGTGTGGTGTGGCTGGCATCCTTTTTACAATGTATGTGAGTTGGAGTAAGGTGTCAGTCCCGAGGACCCTAGTTTGTCAGTGCATGTGCTATGCATTGCCTTTTTGCCAATTCCAGAGCATACTGGGCATGCCTACATCTGCCTACAGGGACAGCCTCAGAGGGTTCCTCTCCAAGTCCCCCTGTAGGTATGGCTGTGGGACACTGGTGGGGAGCTGTGTGTCCATTTCCTATGATGATCCCACTGCAGCTGTTTCTTCAGATCATATTGTGTAGCATAGCACATACTGTGAGCATCTGTGCACATGTGGCTCAAGACTACTGCAGGGCTCCACCAACTATATAGAGGCACTGGAACCATGACTTGAGCAGCTGAAACACATGCTCTATGATGTTTCTAGTTTGTGAGTGTGCCTCATTAAGGCATTCTTCAGTAGATGTGTGTGCATTTCTGATGGCTTTCGTCATCCACGGTTCAAAGACATAGCTAGCATCCCCCACTAGTTGGCCATATGGGATGTCCTCCCGGCAAACATCTGGTACAGTTGTGATGTGTGCCAGATATGGGAGTCATAATAACTGCCAGGGCTGCCAGCACACACACACACATTTATGATGATGCCCCTGAGCATTGCACATGACCTGGTAGTTGATGGAGTGATACACCTTGCTGTTGATGTAGACTCTACCATCCTCACCCAGCAGTGACTTAATGTGTACATGAGTACAGTCTATGGCACTCAGTACCTCAGGGCAGTGTGTTACATGGTAGAAGTGACACATACTGCTGGCCCTCTCCTCAGGGGTGCAGGGTATGGCAGCCAGGAACTGGTTGAGTACCCTGGATGCAGATGCCTGTGAGACCCCCATCATGTCCCCAGTTGCTCTTTGTAAAGTACCTGCAGCTAGTATTCTAAGGGCTACACATACCTTTGTTTAAACTGGGATGGGTTCCCCTCTGTTGGCTCTGGGTTTGAATTGAGGGCAGAGCACAGTGAGTTCTTGGAGTATGTCCCTGTCCATCCTGTAGCGTTCTACAATCTCCAGCTCATATAACTCCTGGAAGGTTACCATGGGCCTGAATACCCTTCTCCTTCTCAATCTAGGCCTATTGTCAGTGGCAGCATCAGCACTGACCTCAACCTCTAACACATACAGGTGTAGTAGAGCAGTAGCAGTCCCTGGCATTCTGTCTGTTAAAATTCCCACGTCTGTACTCCAGTGGTGCAGAGTGTGGGAAAACAGATTGTAGGGTGTATGCATACTTTATAGTGCTCTGCTGCAGATGCAGCCTGTTTGATTGGCTAACTATGATGCATTCCACCTGCCAGGTACATCATTGAGGAGTTTGAATAGGCCATTGTTGGTGAAACAGGGGTTATCAGCATTTTCTACATGACTGGCTTTCTCAGGCAATTTCGTTTTTTTTTTTAAACTGCTTTCCCTGCTAAGCACTGTGGCGAGGTGTGCAAACCCACGGCACTGCTATAAATACTGCTTAACAGTCTAGACACACCCCCATGCATGGGCAAGCTTAGCAGAGCTAAAACCAGCTAAAGCACATGCCCCACAGCTAAACAAAGCTTAGCAGCACTGGACACACACCCATGCTTAGCTGAGAGGTGCCCCTGTGCAATCAGGAACCACTGAGCTCCAATCAGCTTAAACATGTAGTGACACAGCTCTTTTTGATGTTAGCTAGCTTTCTTGTGGGCACCAACATGGTTCTGGTGCTACACAGATTTTATCTGTGGACACAGTAGCCAATTTTTCCTCTTCAATAACCTCAGCTCATTTACATACAGATCTGTGCACACAACCTGGATACTTCACTATTTCTGGGCCTGCCTCCTTAGCAACCACTGAAATCTACCACTGCACATACTCCATGCAAGGCCCTATAATGCATTATCATCTCATATTTCTTATTTTTACTTGTTTTACTTTTTAATATTTTTTTTTGCATAACAGCATGTTTGTGTGCTGCTGAGCACTGCACAAACGTAATATGAGTATTTAAAAAAAGTTATTTATTACATTATTTTGCATGACTTTTTGGAAACACGGGGCATAGTTTTGCACATAACGGTGCCTATTTTCCAATTTCTGACCTTCTACATGGGGTTTTACAGCCCCTGTTCCATTTTTACTTTTTTGTACACAGATATTTTCTGTATACTAATGAGGGGACTGCAGGACTGCCTGTCTGCTTGTTGGATTGCCCAGCACCCTCACTTGCATGCAGTTCATCTACTTATGAGGTGATTTGCATTCCACGGACACTTTCATGTCTGCACACTCATGCATGCCCCTCTGCTCTGTTTATTGGATCACACGGCAATGTACTTCTGTGTAATCTCGAGCCACTATGCCTACATGGAAAATCACTCCATGTAGGCTTTATTGAATACCCCCTAATGTTTTAAACAGCAAAAAAATCAGTTATTTAAAACACTGCTTGGTGGGAAAAAAGAACATACCAAACTGATGCTTTGCAAACAGTGAAAAGTAGCAGCAGTTACTTTGCAAACAGTGAAAATAGCAAAAAAGCTTTGCAAACAGTGAAACAGCAAGAAAATATAATTTAACAGGCACAATAAGGCAGATAAATGTACTACAAATAGTGTAGTTTAGTTTACAGTATTGACATATATTATTAGATAAGCAGAACACAATAAAAAGTGCAGTAAATAGTGTAATCAAGCAAAAAAAAACAGGCAACTTATGTTTTTGGGAAGCTCAGAAGCCACTAGTTGTCTAATATCTTAGCTCAAGGTTGTGGCTGGCAGCTCACCTCAAGTCTGATCAGTTCAAACAAGCAGAAACCCATTCAAATGCTCGGCTTAATTACCTGAAGCTAAAAACTAAAAACAAACTTTAAATAACTTAAAAGAACTAATGATGGTACTTATTCCAAACCCTAGACCAATCATCCTTCACCAGACTGGTTCCAATCAGCTCACTTCTCTCAAGGGTGTAGAAGGGCCCCTTCCCATCTAAGGTAGCTTGGAAAATGTGCTCAGAATACAACAGCCACTGCAAACCAACCCAGATGCAGCAAACTGCATCTGTAGTATGCTACAGCTTCTAGCTACCCTTATTTAAACAGGAAACTCTAAAAATATTGCAAACAGCAGAAAAACAACAAGGAGATAGTAAAGAATGTTTTAAACAGTAAGCAAATCAGTTATTTAAAAAAAAACTGCTTGGTGGGAAAACAGAGCAAACCAAAGAGATGCTTAGGAAACAGTGAAAACAGCAACATGATATGACTTAACAGGCACAGTAAGGCAGACAAGTGTGGTACAAATAGTTCAGTTTAGTTTACAGTATTAAAATGCAGGATTAAATAAGCAGAAGACAATACAAAAGTGCAGTAAATAGTGTAATCAAGCAAAAACCAGACAATGTGTGTTTTTTGGGAAGCTCAGAAGCCTCTAATCATCTGGTATCTTGGATCAGAGTTATGTCTGGTCACCCACCTCAGCTCAGCTCAGTTCAAGTGCAACCCAGTCATATTTAATACCTTTCCACTTGTATCGCCCACATACCCCTAATGCAGATAGCGGGCATTGTATGTTTAAAATCATTACTGAACATTTAACACTGAGGTTATTCAGTTAAATATTTCCATAAGTGATGTAACTGAAGCACGTCAAAATTCTTGCCAGTAAACTGAATAACATGGAATACTCTTGCAGTGCGGTGAATAGTGTAAAATGCATAGTCATCCACGGCATTAATACTCACTGACAAGAAAACATGAA
Organism: Protopterus annectens; assembly: GCF_019279795.1. Lineage (NCBI taxonomy): Eukaryota > Metazoa > Chordata > Ceratodontiformes > Protopteridae > Protopterus > Protopterus annectens. The sequence continues at coordinate 1,177,564,965 of NC_056732.1, forward strand.
CACATTTAGTAATGCAGTACCAAACCATACTACATATCATAGTTGATGAAGTAATGCATAGAAAGTAATGCATGTGCAAGTCAATAGAAAATGCCTTTGAACCCACAGTCACTCAATTTCATATAATACTCCTATAATGATTGACCGGCTAAACTAATCAACAATACATGTTTTTCCAGTTTGTGTTAGTAGCTCATAGTACATACCAATGTATATGAGCTTTCACACACACACACACACACACACACACACACACACACACACACACACACACACACACACACACACACACACACAGAGTCATGAATGAGGAATGCTATTGTGACACATTCCTGCACACCTGCATTTTATTACTTGCTTATTTATGGATAACCTCAGATTGCTTAGTCATACAGCCATTAAAGCTGTAATTGTCATATTCTGCATTACACCAAAAGTAATGGTGATGATGACAGAGAATACATATCATGTGACTTTAACAACAGTCTGAGCATTACTAATATATGTGCGTCCTTCCACTACTCCAGTAGATACCATTACATCTTTCAGAATATTCAATGAATAGTTAGGAATGACAAATCAGTGCTGCACAATATCTGTTCAGTAATTGATAGCTGTATTTCATAGGTGTTAAGGTGAGGAATATGGCACTTACTCTTGGCATATGGGGTGTCGGTGAACCTTGGTGATCCTCTCAAGCAGTTGCACCTACTCCCTATGATGAAGGTCTTCATAGTGTTGTTGAACATGCATGCCAGTTCTGAAGATCCCAGTCCATCAGTAAAGCTCCCTGGCAATTGCGCAGTGCTTAGCACAAATGCCCACTGCTATCAGTAAATGCATACATGTAGACCATATGCCCAATGTTCACCAATATATGATTAGCGATATCTACATATATAGACACATATACCTACATGAGCATTCAGATGTCAACATGCTACAACCTCCTCTTTGTTTATATCTCATTGAAATAAGTAGAAACATTGAATAAACTCTCCTAAAACTTGCTCACTGGTGTACCACTCAGTTCACAGGAAGCATGGGAATGTTAGTGACATTTTGCCTGAGTAAGGATATATGTCTGCCTCCTCTGTTGCCCAGGTGGGAGTTCTTGTCATCCTTGAGTCCTCATAATCATTCTATGAAAGCTCTGATAGGTACATGTAAAACATCTGTGGTTTTTGGGATAGGTCACCCACAACTAGGGCTGGTGGGTGACAATGTTTTGTTGTTAGCATGTTATGTAGCATGGCACACACAGTGATCTTCTATGAATCCTTTTCTGGTGTGTATTGCAATGCACCCTGGATATGTCCAGAGATCTGAAACTTGTTTTCAGCATGTTAAACACATGCTCAGTTGTGTTATGTGTCATGGTGTGCAGTCTGTTGCATGCATCCTCAGCAGTTGTTGATGGGGTTCTGCATGGTATCATGCTGTAGATATCTGAAGTTACCACTTTCTAGATGAAAACATAGTTTTAGCACTTTCTTTCCAAAACACCGGAACTTCATCAGGAATGAGTTTCTGATGAAGTTCCTGTGGTTTGAAATGAAAGTGTTAAAACTGGTGAATAAACATTCAGCTGGGACTTTTGGTGTAGCATTTTGATTATTTTCAAGTTTACATAGTACGCAGTTCTGTGGTTTATTATATCTAGATGAAAACACACACATTTAGCCCATTGCTTACTATTGAAGGTATTTCCTCATATTACATTATTTCTTTGGTCCTGTATTTACCTGTTAGGAGCCTCTCTTGAACGCCACTGTGTCAGAAAGTGGTTCACAACTTCCTTTCCCTTGAAATAATTGCATCATGCACTGTGACGCCCATGCACTGGGCCAGTAATTAAGGAGCTTCAATCCTTACCACTAACACCAGTGAGGGACATGCAGATTGGGAGGATGACAAGTACACACACAGTAATGTACAATTTCCCCTTAAGAGCACACACAGATCACAGTCAGTCTGGGGCTGTTTTTCCCTCCCTCTCCAGATCCACAATACAACTCCTCACTGGCACAGCTATAGGATTAAGATCTCAGCTGAGAGGTCAAGCCAAAACCTTCAGCACTCTCTGTCCAACCAGTGCTTCATATCCCTGCCCAAGTAGCTGACACACACAAACTTTGAGATTTGATTTATATACAAACACATAAACACTCCTGGGGAAGGCTGGCACAGGTTCATTAGCTATGTCCCCTTCTGCCCAGACTAAAACATGGTACCAGCTGCCACCATTCTTTTCAGCTACTATAAAGGCCCTTACCAAAGGGTGCCCAATATTACTGAGTAATGTTACTGTTATCCACATGGTAAGTGTGACCAGACCTTTTAAGGCTATTCTAGAGTGGCCTGCACAGTATCACCAAATACATATGCAAGTACTTTAAGAGCTTAAATATCTCTAAACAAAACCAGCCACAATTAAAAAGTTGAAATATATTTAATAATAAATATTAAAAGAACAAAACAATACTCATTAACTCAACACAGTGACAACAGAGTTCCAAATCACAGGAAATATTTTAAAAACAATATTGGAGAACAGTCTCACATAAATACAGAAAACATCTAGACTACTCTTACTATATTTTTATCAATGTCTATGAGATACTATGCCCTAAATGTCTTACTTACATAGCCAGGCAAATATAGATGAGAAGTGCTGAAGAGATGTTTACAGGTCCAGAAGAAAATACTAAATGCACAGACGTTCTCTCTGAGATAGTTCTTAAATTAATAATACACATTACTGCTGGGTTATCTCAGATTACATCATTCTTGTCACCTCTGCCTTAGTTCCCAGGCTAACAGGAAGTTAAAATTTAACATGTATCTGTGAAAAATACTTATCTCTCAGATGTGCAGCTGCTAAGAAACCACAGAGAAATACAAAAACGCTTTACATGTAAAACCTAGTAATTATCTCTGTCCTAAGACAATAAAAAGAAGCCCCTAGCATAGACATCCTGTCTCTAAGCTAAGATAAACTGACTTTATAGGAGACCATAAACCTCTTTACTTATTTTCTCAGAGTCTGCAAGTTAACTCTGTATGTCCCAACTTCTACTATGAAAACATACATTTGCACAGGCATATAGTCCATATACATTTCTGCTGTTCTCCAGCAGAGTGCACTGGAGTTAGATTTTTGAAGCTCAGCACATAACATATAGTTTAATCATAACATATAGTTCTTTTACATTTGTAAAACAAGCATGTGGATCATATTAATATTTACAAATGACATAGTATTCTTCTTCTTCTTTCAGCTTTTCCCAGTTAGGGGTCGCCACAGCAGATAACCTGTCCGCTCATGATTGGCAGTGGAGTTTTACAGTGACGAGTTGCCAGCCTGGCACCCAACCATCCACAGAAGGCACACACATGCACACACGCATGCCTAGGGCCAAATTTAGAGTGTCCAATCCACCTACAGCATGTCTTTGGGATGCGGGAGGAAACCGGAGCACCTGGAGGAAACCCACGTGACCACAGGGAGGACATACAGACTCTGCACAGGAGGCAACCAAGACAATTCTATCTAGGTGGGCTAGAAGCCTTCACAACCCTGCAAGAACTCAAGCTAGTTTTTCAAGGACCCTTGAGAAATGCTGCTTGAGAGGGTTGAGTCTATATGGGAATACCTTACCCCATTCCCTGTCTTGAGATCCCATCTGCAGTACCATTGCTAACCTCACTGTGGTGCTGCACTGTCATATCATATGCTTATAACCCTAGGCCCCACGTTAGCAACTTGGCATTTTGCTGGCTGGCTTGATGTAACCATGTTAGGGGATTGTGATCTGTAACTACAGTGAATTGTCTTCCATACAGATAAGGCTGAAGTTTCTGCAGTGTCCACACTATGGCTAGACATTCATTTTCTACAGCTGCATAGCATTCCTCCCTGGGTTGGAGCCCATGACTGACATAAACCACTGGGTGCTGTTCTCCCTCTGAAATAATTTGGCTAAGTACAACCCCTACCCCATGGCTTGAAGTATCCACCTACACTACAAATTCTTTGCTGTAATTTGGACTGGCTAACACAGAGGGTCCTCCCAAAGCTTCTTTAAGCTTCTGGAATGTCTGCTCACATGCTGGGGTACACACTACATTATCTGGCCTGTTTTTCCTTGTCAGGTCTGTAAGGGGAGCAGCTATGGTACTATAACTGGGAATTAACTTTCGGTAGTACTCTGCTGTCCCTATAAATACCCTCACCGGCTTTCTGGTAACATGTGCAGGCCATGCCTGAATTGCTTCAGGTTTGGCATGTTCTGGCCTGATTTTTCCACTCCCCACTCTATGTCCCAGGTAGGAGACCTCTGCCATACCCACCTGACATTTGCTGGGCTTCATGGTCAACCTTGCCCTCTGTAGTCTGCCCAGCGCCTCACAGACATGCTGAAGGTGCTCTTGCCAGGAATGGCTGTAGATGGCAATGTCATCTAGGTAAGCAAGGGCAAAATCTCCTTCTCCTACTAGGATATGATCTACCAGCCTATGGAAAGTTGCTGGGACATATTTCATCCCAAAGAGCTTCTTTGTCAACTCATGCAAGCCAAAAGGAGTCACAAAAGATGACCTCTCTCTAGCACTGGAAGTCAAGTGCACCTGCCAGTAACCCTTGTTAAGATCAATGATGGTAAGATGCTTAGCCCCACCCAGCTGCTCTAGGGCTTCATCTGTCCTAGGCATGGGGTAAGCAGCTGACTCTGTGTGACTATTTAATTTCCTGTAGTCTGTATAGAACTTGGTACTGCCATCCTTCTTTGGTGCCAGCACCAGTGGGGAGGCCCAGGGACTGTTGGATTCCTGAATTACCCCTAGTTCTAACATTTCCTGGATCTCCTCCCTCAGAGTCTATTTGACTCTCTCAGGCCCCCTATAAGTGGCCTACCTAATAGGTCTTTGGGGTCCGGTATCCACCCGGTGCTGCACCAGGTGGGTGCACCCTGGTTTCCCAGTGAGCATGTCCCCAAACTCCTGTAGCACTGCTTGGAATTCTTGAACCTGGGTAGGAGATAGCTGCTGGGACATTGCTACCACTTCCACTGAGGGGTCAGTTGGAGCCTCACTGAGGAGATCAGTCACCAGATCTCTCTCAGACTCCTTCTGCAATCCACTGCAAATACTCAGTACAAGGGCCTACCTATCATTGTATGGTTTCATGTCAACATGGTACAGTTTGTGCCCCTGTCACCTGCCTAGCAGATCTGCTATGTAGTTAACATCACTGACATTCCATACCACCTTGTAGGGTCCCTCCCAAGCTGCCTGCAGGTTGTTGTGTCTGACAGGAACAAGAACCATTACCTGCTGCCCTACAGCATACTCTCTAGCTTGAGCATTCCTGTCATACCACACATTTTTCTGCAGTTGGGCTTCTGCCAGGTTCTCTTGGGCCAAGCCCATGAGTTCCCTGAGCCTTGTCCTGAGGTTTAGGACATGTGCCACAACAAACTCCTTGCAGGATTCACATTCACCCTCCCACTCATCTTGTTTTAAGTCTAGAGACCCCTCATCCTAATGCCCATGCAGCAACTCAAAGGGTGAAAAATCTGTGGATGCCTGGTGAACCTCTCTGTAGCAAACAACAGATGGGGCAAATATTTGTCCCCGTCCCTCTCAAACTGATCTGCAAATGCCCATAACATGGTCTTGAGTGTAGAGTTTAAGTGCTCAACAAGACCATTAGTCTGGGGATGGTGGGGGCTGGTCTTTATGTGCTTCACCCCACAGTACATCCACAGGCAAGCCAGCATGTCTGGCATGAAATTGGCACCTCTGTCAGTCAGCATTTCTTTTGGGAAGCCTACCCTTCTGAAAATCTCTAACAAAGCATTTGCCACCTTTCCTGCCTCAATGGAGGACAGAGCCACTGCCTTAGGTTATCTCATAGCATAATTTACAACTGCTAGGATATACTTGTACCCTGTGGAACTTGGGGTACTCAGAAGCCCTACAATATCCATGGCTAACCTCTGAAATGGTTCCTCATTTACAGGCAAAGGCATCAAAGGAGATTTCACCTTGTCTCCTGCCTTGCCTACCTTTTGGCACTGCTCACAGGTCCTGCAGTATCCTGTTATATCTCTGGAAATCCCAGGTCAATAAAAGTTCTGCATAATATGTCTCTTTGTGCATTTTATGCCCATATGATCTGCAAAGGGAATATCATGGGCTATGGCCAGAAGTGGCAGATAGTAGGTACTAGGCACTACCAACTGCTGTTTTCTTTCTCCCTCTAGCCCTCCCCCAGGAGTCCAATCTCTATACAGTAATCCTTTGTCCAAGTATACAGATTCTCCTTTCCCTTGAGAATCAGGTGCCTCACTAGCTACCTCTCTCAGGCCTTATAATGTAGGGTCTGATAGATGAGACCGTCTCACGTCTCTCTTTGTAACCCTTCCCAGCTCCCCTTCCACAGGAAGTCCGATATCTTCTGACAGAGGTGCCTCGCTCTCAGACTGAGTATTACTATTCACCTCTGCCCTTGCAGTCACTCTGTCCAAGGGAACACCAGTATCCACAAGCAGCTGTGGCTTATCTTCAGAATCACTGCTACATGGTAGCTCCCTCCCTTAAGTAACTACCTCACCTGTCCTGGCTGCAAGTGTGCAGTCTTTTTGTCCTCTACCAGGCTACCACACCCACATGCTTGTCTTCAAGCCTGACTGCATGCAACTGCATGAGCACATGGTACTGCATTATCAAAATCCTTCCCTATCAAGACATCTGCAGGATGGTAGTTTGGTACCCTGTTTGTCTCAAGACAACCTTCTGTTGGCATTTTTTCATTCTGATTTTCTGTCTCTCTCACCTTTTATTCCCCACCTTGCATCCTTAGACATCTATATGCTTCATGGCCTCACTGGTTGCATTCAAAACATTTAACCCTAGGTCCTGGATGTGTACCTGGACTAGTGGCTTCCCCTGTTACTGCAGATTCTGTTAGGGCAGGCTGGGCTGCCTACCATGGGTTCCCTTAGACCCATGAGCAGCACTGGGAGTCCCTTTTCTGTGCAGTGATGCCCTGCTTGCTAGGTATACATCTCCCTTCTTCCCCAACTCATCTACAGTAAGGTATTATCTATTAGCTAACCAGATCCTCATGTCCTCATAGGTTTATAGGTTAGCACTAAGCTAACTGCCCTTGCGAGCCATTGTAAGCCTAGCTAATTATCCTTATGAGACTCAAATCCCGCACCTTGTGTTTGTAAGGCAAACACCTTAACCATTAGGCCACCCTCCCAATGTGCTAAGGATTTGTTCTCTCACTAAAAGGCCTGCCAGCCCTTCAAAAGTGGTGACCTGATATCCACTCACCCACCTATGAAAATAAGTGCTTAGTTCAGCAACATATTCACTCACATTTTCATCTGCCTTCAGTCTATGTGCATGAAACTTTTTCCTATATGCTTCAGGTGTTAGCTTAAAAAAGTCTAGCAAACAGTTCTTTACAACATCACAATCTAGACAGTCATTATCAGACAGTTTGGACAGAACAGTTACAGCTTTACCATGGATTAATGGGGTCAGGAACTGTACCCAGAGCCCTTGGTCAACAATATACTATTTACATACCCTCACAAACATATGACTGAAACGATCAAAATTATACCCCTCTATAAATTGTGAAAGAAAATTACTGACCTTTGTTGCTTCTGGGGTTTGGTTACTCCCTTCCCCATTACCTCCATGACTCTGGCGAAAGGTCAGCATCTACTTTCCGTGCTGCATCTGCTTCTCATTCTCCTCAGCTTCCAGATGTCTCAGTCTCTCTGCTGCTTCCATTTCCAAATGCTTGGCCTCCAACTCAAGTCCCTTTAGCTCCAGACTGATTTTTAAGTCCTCTGTGGAAAGATTGAGCTGTCCATTTCCTGAGAGTTGTAGATCTCCATGGCCAGTCTGATTGTCCTTCTGGTTGGTATTCTCTGATGCAGCTGTGACTAAAGCTGCAATCATGTCTGCTTATGTCAGGTTTCCATGCACCAGTCCTTTAGCCTGGCACATCTCATCCAACTGGCTCCTTGTCATCTTGCCATACTCTTCTGCTGACATGTTGCCTGCTCTTCCTGACTAACTAAGCTAACAAAAGAAATAAAACAATTGTGATATAAACTCTGAATGTTCACGGTATGGCTGATTTAGAGTACCAAAACACCTTCAGTGATCACTGTACACAAACAACAGGAATTCAATATCTACACCACTACAAGCCAATTAATATGTGATGTGGCTATCTCACCTCTATTAACCAATTAATATGTGATGTGGCTATCCCATCACTGCCAAACAATTAATATATGATGCTCCTGCACTGGCACAGTAATCAAGGAGCCTCAATTCTCACCACTAACACCAGTGAGGGAGGTGCACATTGGGAGGATGACAAGTACACACACAGTAAAGTACAATTTTCTTTAAGCACACACAGAGATCATAATTCAGTCTGGGGCTTGTTTCTCCCTCTCTCTCCAGATTCCCAATAAGAATCCCCACTGGCACAGCTATAGGGTTAAGATCTCAGTTGAGTGGTCAAGCCAAAACCTCCAGCACTCTCTATGTCTAACTAGTGCTTCATGTCCCTACCCAGGTAGCTCATACACACACACACACACACACACACACACACACACACACACACACACAGACACACACACACACACACACACACACACACACACACACACACACACACACACACACACACACACATAAAACTTCAGAATTGATTTATATACAAACACACAAACACTCCTGGGGAAGGCTGGCACAGGTTCACTAGCTATGTCCCCTTCTGCCCAGACTATAACATAGTACCAGCTGCAACCATCCACTCATATGAGCTACTATAAAGGCCCTGACCAAAGGGTGCTCAATCTTATTAGGTAATGTTACTGTTATCCAAATGGTAAGTGTGACCAGAACATTTAAGGCTATTTTAGAGTGCCCTGTACAGTATCACAAAATATATATGCAAGTACTTTTAGAGCTTAAATATCTCTATACAAAACCAGCCACAATTAAACGTTTTAAATATATTTAATAATAAATAATAAAAGCACAAGACAATACTCATTAAGTCAACACAGTGACAACAGAGTTCAGAATCACAGGAAATATGTTAAAACAACATTCTAGAACAGTATCACATAAATACAGAAAAACATCTAGACTACTCTTGTTATATTCCTATCTATCTCTAAGAGATATTATGCATTAAATGTCTTACTTACAGAGCCAGGCAAATATAGAAGAGAAGTGCTGAAGAGATGTTTACGGTTCAGAACAAAATACAAAATGCACAGACTTTCTCTCTGAGATAGTTCTTATATTAATAATATACATTACTGCTGGGTTACCTCAGATTACATAATTCTTGTCATCTCTGCCTTAGATCCCAGGCTAACAGGAAGTTAAAATGTAACATGTGTCTGTGAAAATACTTATCTATCAGATGTACAGCTGCTAGGAAGCCACAGAGCAATACAAAAACACTTTACATGTAAAACCTAGTAATTATCTCTGTCCTAAGACAATAGAAAGAAGACCCTAGCCTAGACATCCTGTCTCTTAGCTGAGATAAACTAACTTTATAACACATCGTAAAACTCTTTCCTTATTTTCTCAGAGTTTGCAAGTTAACGCTGCATGTCCCAACTTCTGCTATGAAAACATACATTTGCACAGGAATATAGTCCATATACATTTCTACTGTTCTCCAGCAGAGTGCACTGTGGTTACATTTTTGAAGCTCAGCACATAACATATAGTTTAATAATAACATATATTTCTCGTACATTCATAGAACAAGCCTGTGGATCATATTAATATTTACAAATGGCATAAGATTATTTACAAAATTCTATCTAGCTGGGCTGGCAGCCTTCAGATGCACACTACCAGGGTGTGCTGTCATGATATCGATAAGGAAGTTGTCTGCTGACTACCCTGCCTAACAATTGAGTGGTGACCACCACTTTCCATTAATATACTGTTCAGCATCAGATGATGTTGGGTTTTTTATTGGTATGTGGGTGCAGCCAATTGTAACAAGAAAATGGGGGAAATCTGCTATGACATAGAGCTGTTCCATGGCAGTCCTGCGCTCCTTGGCTGCTGATGGGAAGTAGCTTTAGTCATCCACTTGTTTGCATATTACTGCCTGACACTTTCCCAGAATGCAACTAGTGGCTGTCTGAGCCACCCTACAGCATCATCCATATGCCACTGGAATGTCCCAAAGGCCAGTGTACCCACACTCAAGCACAATTTTATTTCTACCAGGGCAGGGTTATCCAACAAACTGCATGAAAACATGTGGGATGCACACATCTTGCACACAGCCTGCACCAGCTCTGTACATATGTCTTTGTATTATTTCCTGGTCAAAGTGCTGACTTATTTATAGCCTGTCTCAGCACCTTGCTGGCTGCCTATTGAGATGCATTTGTAGATTATCCTCTAGTATGGCTTGTAGAACTCTGGCCTACTGTAATGCATTAGCAAGTATGGCCTCCACTGAGTGCTTTCAGAAAATTGTTGGTGGGAGATCAAAATGGCCACCATCCTATAGACACTGCAGCTTGCTAGCTCTATCAAAACCATTATTAAAAAATACTATTATCAATAGAGAGCTTGTTCTAGCAACAAAATAAAAAATGACTACTCGCAAGACTAACTCCCCCAACCCATTAAACTGCTTAAGAACAGAAGAGGATAACTAAAAAAAGGAAGATTACCTTAGATACTGCTAGGACTCCTTCACATGTGTTCTGACTGCATGCTGTCTCAACTATTCAGAGGCTAGTAGGTTTCCTATTATGTTATCAAAAGATAATGTAATCGAACCATCAAAACTTCAAAATGGCTACATTTCGAAGATCGCATTGTGGGATCGCAGTACAGTGAGAATTGAAATATTTGCCCTTTCCTCACTATAGTGCGATCTCGGAGTTGGAATATATAGTTGGTAGGGGGTGTGGGGGGTGCAGTCCCCCACAATACAAGCTTAGAAATGCTGCCATTCTGAAGTTCTGATGGTTCGATTTCAATATTTTTCGATAACGTAATATGAACCCGGCTAGTATTCATCTCACTATTCCTAAACAAAAAAAAAAACAAATGACTCAGATAATATAGATATTCATACCAGCAAAACCAAGTTTTCAGTACTTGCATCTCCAGAAAAATACATTTCATCTAAAAGACCTAAAACTGGAAAGCAACAGGAAACCAGCAAAGCATCCAGTAAAAGTAAACCTGAATCTACAAATCTTGATGACTTAAAGCTAGCACTACAACCGCTCCAGTCGGCTATACAAAATTTCCTCAGACCAGTTAAAAACTTTTGGTGACTCAATCAATCAAATTGTAAGCAGAGTGGAAAAAGCAGATGCCAAAATCTTTGATAATGAAGTCAAGGTTGATGAATTACAGCAGGAATCTAAACCTTTCAACAAGTACATACAAGAAATACAGCAAAAAAATCCTGGACCTAGAAGCAAGATCCAGGCGTAATAATATAATTCTGAGAGGTATTCCAGAAAATGTTGATCAAACTACGTTACTGGAAAAAATCCTAGCTATTTTTGGGGCCCTACTCGAAAACAGCATTGAAGCAAACCAAATAACCATTGAAAGACCCCACTGAACTGTTTTACCCCCTTTGGATTCCAGTAAACCAAAACTAGTTTATGTTAAACTACTCAACTACCATCATGCGAGCAAAATCCTTTCAGCAGCAAAAAGAAAGAAACACATGCCCCAGGATTCAGCAAGCTCTACACGGTGTGCAGGAATAGTGCAAGAGCTGCTGCACAAAATATGGCCACCGAGCGATCCAGGATAGAGCTCCCGGCATGTGCATGAGCACTCCTACAATGTTCCTCCACAGACACAGCTCTGGTATGCTAATTAACCCATCGGCTGGTGAAAACCATGCAAATGAGTTGAATTAGTGAACCAGGAAGCAGGTAAGCATCCGTGCAGGAATAATGTAGACTGCAGAAATGTTTTCAGCTAGTAGCTGAATACATTTCTCCAAACTACAAAATGGAGGCATGGCAGCTCATACAAAAGCATGTATTATAAAGGTTAGACATGCCAATGGTCAAATATATGGCCATTGGCATGAAAAATAGAAGAAATATTATAAAATTATAACTTCTTTTGGCTGATTCTGTCCGTTTACGTGTAGGTCAGTGGCGCACCAATGGGATTGGGCTGAAAATACCAAAAAAAAAGGTGAAATAAGCCTTTAGCACATAATTCATAATTTTGCCATTATAGTCAATGGTATACATATGTAAGCAATACTAGGGAATATTGGTTGCTAAGGGGGAAGGCTCAGTGTGAGTGTAGTTACTAGGAATTAGCAGTCAGTTCTATGCAAATGAGGGGAGTTATACTGAATCACAGTTTGGAGGAGAAAATATCTAAGTGTCAGACTGCGCCTAACCATGTAGGTGCTCTAACACCATTGTGTAGACAGGAGGAGCAAGGAACATGAAAAGGGAGTGTGTCATGCTTTCTGGAAGCACATTAGAGCCCTGTTGCCTGGTGTCTGCTTAGCTAAGCACAGCTAGGAGAGTGGGTGTGTCTGAGGCTGTGTACTCATACTCCATGAACTGAAGAGAGTGTGCAAGTGCAGGGGAGGAACATATCTTGCTGTTTATACTACCAACAGGCTGGAAGAGGAAGGGTAGAAGGAAAAGGCAAAAGAAATAGCAGAACAAGGGAAATGCTGTACAAATCAGCAATATGGGAGTCTGCAGCCCACAAATGGCCAATGAAAGCACTCGAATAATACAGCTGACAGGGGCAGAGCTGATGATGGGTGGACATGTAGAATAGAATTAAAGGGCAACAGCACAAAATAAAAATAAACTGATGTAGAAATCAGTACTATGGGAGTCTTGCAACTCAGAATGGGCCCTGCAAATATAATACAGATGGCAGGTAGCTGCAGAGCTGTAAATATGAGGAGATGCAAGTAAAAATTAATTACAAAAAGGGTAACAGCAGAATAAAGGCAACCATCCACAAATCACCAGTAATGTGTCTAACACTCACAGTAGCTAAATCCAAGGTATTAGCAAGCAAGCTGGCATCTGGAATGAATCAGAAACAGTGTATCTGTCAGACAGCAGTAGCATCACATCATTATAAAGTATGGAAACACCCCTCAGTCTGCATTTCCCTACAAACTTTACACCTTCATGGTAAACCTGGGAATTTAAACTGACAAAATGCTAGGGGCTGCTATTGCTCTGATACATCACCATGTGCTGGAGGCTGACGGGGGTGAGGAGGATAATGCTGCCAAACACCACAGACCCAGGAGGAGGAGAGTGTTCAGACCCAAGGTGACCTATCAGAGGCTACATGACCTAGAGATTGTAGAGTGTTACAGCGTGGACAGGGACATACTTCAGCAAATTTTGGAGCTGTGCCGGCATCGTCTCACATTCAGAACAAACAGAGGGGAACCCATCCCAGTGCATACTAAGGTATGTGAAGACTTAAGAATACTAGCTACAGGTACTGTCCAAACACCTACTGGGGATATCATGGAGGCATCACAGGCATCTGCATCCAGAGTACTCCATCAGTTCCTGGATGCCATGCTACCACATGTCCGTGAACACATCCAGTACCCTAACACCTGTGAGGAATTCACCAGCAATATGTGTCTCTTCCACCATGTAGCTGAATTCCCGCAGGTACTGGGTGCCATAGACCACATGCACATCCACATCAAAGCACCACCCGGTGAGTGGGGTAGGGTCTACCTCAACCGCAAGTGCTTGCCTTTCATCAACTGCCAGTTTGTGTGCGATGCACAGGGTATTATCATGCAAGTATGTGCTGGCAACCTTGGAAGCTATCATTACTCCCACATGTGGAATTCCTCACAGATGTATCAGGGGTTTGCCAGGGATGACATCCCAACTGGCCATCAAGTGGGGGATGCTGGCTATGCATTGGAGCTGTGGCTGATGGCACCCATTAGAAATGCACACACCCCCGAACAAGAATGTCATAATAAGGCACATGCACAAACCAGGATAATTATAGATTGTGTGCTTGGGATGCACAAGTCACGGTTCTGCTGCCTTGACATATCTGGAGGAGCCTTGCAGTATTCTCCAGCTACATGTGGACAAATGTTCACAGTATGTGCCATGCTACACAGTATGATCCTGTGGAAACAGCTGCAGCAGGAACAACGCGGGGTGGGGACACACAGCCCACCACCATTGCAAAGGTCACCACAGGCACAGAGCGACTTGGAGGAGGAACTTCCTGAGCCTTCTCCTAGAGGCAGATAGAGGCATGCCCAGTATACCTATGCCTTGGCAAAGAGGCAACGCATAGCACATACACTGACACTGTAGGGACCCAGGGACTGATACCTCTCTCTGACTCGCACATACAGTAGAAGGGATGCCAAACTTGACACTACCTATACTTTATCATGTATAGGGAGTGTACTACATGTGTCCCACATAGTCAGCCCTCCAGCACCATCCTCAATATCACCCCAGGCACAAGGTATGTCACCCTTAGCATCAATTACCGAATGGAGTACTTTATTCTGATAGTTATACCTATGCTATGGATGCAAGCATGCAAGGGAATCAGTCAGCCAAATGGGATAGCAGCAGATAGCTGACAGCTATATGGGACATCATGAAATCCATAACCAATACTGGTGTCCCCATACTAGGCAGTAGTACTCAGGGTGACAATTCCCACTGCAATACATGTGGTGGCACAACTAACTGTGGGTGTCCACAGGTCACACACATGGATGACATTGAGCGATGCCATTCCCACCCCCCAGCCTCACCCAGCAGGACAGGTGTAGATGACCGGAAATAAAAGTCGGGCAAAGCTCCACAAATGCTGGCAATGGTGAACAACCCCCCCTACAGACCTACACAGACATACCACAACAGGTCTGGCAGTTGCAGTATAGTTCTGAAGAGTAAGATGTCTAAAACTGAAATGAATGCGATTACAATCTAACTTGATTACTCCACTGATATGCCTCCAATCAACAAGATAGGGGAGAATACAATACTAAATGGAAACAAGCAGAGTTATAACTGAAATACCAGTGCAGTCAGTGCAAATGTGGAAAGTTGTCAGGTGTGCCCCCCCAACCCCATGTATAAATGTCAGTAACATGTAAGTTTGTAGAGTAATATCAGTGGAGCACATATTGCCTGAGTTGTCCCAATCAACATGTTAATTGGTGTATGTCCACTATATGCAGGGGTCAATGTGCCAATCTTTTGTGAGTGTCTAATAATGTCTAGAAGTGGACAGCATGTAGGCCTGGATGTTGTGTCTCAGTGGCCTGGGTACAGTATTGTGTTTGACAGGGCCATGTTCCAACAACTGCAGTGCCAACCAAAATGCTTCTCAGCTACACCTATGTTACTAGTTGTACACACTCACTGTCCAGATGTCAATATGTGTTACTGTCAGAAAGCTGGACAGGCTATGAACAGGAGTCTATACACAGAAACAGTATATAGGTGGAAGAACTCTACCCAGTGCCTAGAAAGTAACTATGAACTGCACACACCTTTGGAATTAAATATAGAGGTTAGCGTCACATTACTCGTCTGTCTAATATGGAATACTGGTTGTCTGCCCGATCACTGGCAGCCCACATAAACCACAGTTATAAAGTAATGACACATTACTGATGTCCATATACAAGGCAGGAGAAGGTCCCAGTCATATCTGTGAGTCAGGTGTCATAAGTGTCCATATCAGACATGCACTCATTTCACCACCCCCACAACAGCCACTGGTATTTCATCAGTCATATCCTTGCTGGTGAGAATGATGTCAGAATCAGCACATCTTTTATGGAATACACGCAGGATGCAGCATGTTGACATGGTGTCCCATGCAGGTGTGTCCCTAGACATAGGCAGCACCCTGCACACATCCAGACTGATGCATCACTATGAACTAGAAGGATTGCTAGGAACACCTCACCCACTTGCCCATGTCACCCAAGGGAAGTCCATTGGCTTGCAGCCTGGGAACATATGAGTGACAAAATGCAGTGGCCTGCATCACTCTCATGTGGCCTACAGGCCTCTGGCAAATGCCCATGGCTCACCCATAGTGCCATCATATCCTTCACCCATAGTGCCATCATACAGAATGTCATAGGGTCCTGACTAAAAACATAACACATTAAGCAGAAAACAAATGCAAGGCCATGATGACAAATGCCAGTAGCATGCCTCTCCATGTCTTAGTGCAAGAATTGTGGACAAAGATGTAAATATTGCTGTGATAAATGAACAGTGGCGATTTTGAATATGGTTAACCCACCCTTTTGGTTCGCACAGGAATGGGCATGGCCTGCGTGATTGACAAGGCGGTGGGTGGAATTTTAAGTGCCCACAGACACACACTCATTAATGTATATTATTTAACATCTGTTCATGTATAATACTGAATGTCTTTTAAAATGTTTGTAATATGTGAGAGAGTATCTCCCTGGCCCTGCTTTGACTAAATCCTGTAGGACAAACCCAGTAAACAAAATAAATAAATGGATATCACCAAAGTGAGATTGTCACTTCATTATGTCCATTGCAATGTATTCAGATAATCTTATTTTTCTCTCTATTGCATTGAATGTTCAGGCTTGACCAGTATGTTGTCCATAACAGCTTCTACCAGTAGGGTCAGAGAATATTACTGTTATTGTCCTTAGTTGGTTACCTAGTTTACTCCATATTCCTGATACTTTGAGTGAAATGTCAATATGAATCTGCTTTTTCCTTCAACCTGATATTTGTAGCATTTTCTGCTGATGTTGTTTTATCATTGTAAAAAATCTCTGTTTTTAGTGCATTTGAAACTGGACCTGTGTCTCTGGTGCATCTGTACTGTACAACATGCAGTTCGTGGATGTCATTTTTAAATCCAGCCATTCTCTCTCTCACTATTCAATTTATTTTCTATAAAGAGCATATTTTTGTACATATTCAATTATTTTGAAACTCTAGAAGTTCTAGCCTTTCTGATTGCTGTTTGAACATTATGGATAATTGTTAAAATTCAGCAGCAATTTTGGAATGGTTTCTTTAATATGCTTAAGTGCCATTGTTACCAAATTTAGGTGCATATTCATTGAATAGTCTTAGGTAGTTTCTATGCAGGAAGTCAGATTTGGGGTTCTCATGGTGGATCCACTTTTGGAAATATTTTTTCTTTATTGTTGAAACTTCATGGAACGGTAGTACTTTTAGCAACAGCGTATTTAGCGTGACCTGCATGATTGACAAGGTGGCGGGCAGAGTTTTAAGTGTCCATGGACACACACTCTCACTGCTGTTCATTTCCTTGCATGGGGAGTGTATATTCTGAGAGCTTTGCTCTCAGACACACCTCCATGCACTCATACACATACCCATGGATGTCCTAGGGCATGGCAGCTCACCTTTATATATATATATATATATATATATATATATATATATATATATGCATTGCGGGCTGCCGTGCTGAACATACATGGTCACTTCCGTGCAGGAATAAGCTATTCTTGCACAGACGTTTAGTGAATCTGGGGGAGTGGTCTGGAATGGCTTTAAAATATTTTGCTCAGGACTTACCACTACAAATAAAATGGAAAGACAAAAACTCCCTTTTGCAGTTATTTGATCCAAAAACAAATTAAATTTCGAATGAAGTATCCTAACTCACTACATTTCCAGCATCAAGGAGTCAAATATTCTGCTACCAACATCATTGAGGTAAAACAGTATTCCTACTCTCTTTAACACCAAAATTGCTCTGTCATCTTTTGCTGATGATCTGTATTACACTCTATGTAATTCAGATCTTCAGAAACCATTACCCTCTATTGACAATTAGCTGTAATTCTCAAACTACAAATTGAATTTAAAGAAAACAACTATCTTTCCTGTTAATCCTTTATGTCAATTGCCCACCTATTCCTTATCATCTGGAATCAGAATTAATCAATCTTTACAATATCTAAGAATATCCTTCCACAAAGACCATAAACACATCTAAGTAATATCATAAAACTCTGGTCTAACATACAAGACCTCAACTCATGGGCAAAAAGTCAACTTCCATTTCTGGCTAAAGTAGCCATAATCAAAATGAATCTCTTATCCAGGTTTTTATGTATCTTTAATGCCTCCAACATAATTATCAACAATACATTTTTAAAATCCCTCCATCCCACTATTTCCAAATTTATCTAGGCTCCCAAATCAATCAGAATCAGTTATAGAAAACTGATCTATGGCTTAGGGCTACCTGATTTTAAACTATATTACGACATGTAACAGAATAATAACAGTATCTGACTATTCCCCAAACTCACATCAATGGTCACCAACTTGGGTAAAACTCTTCTAAAACTATATCAGAAACTTTTTCCTTTAATCCCAAAGCCCTCCCCTTCCTTAACAACGAAAGCTTAAAAATATCAAAATACACACAACCATAAAACATAAAATAACCATCTTACAAAAGGTTTTCAAATCATTAAACTTATACAATGCATTTACTACACTATAACCTATCCACTCTAACCCCAATCTTAAAATGAATAATAAGATGATTGACTTAAGTAAATACCCCCTCCTGAAGGAGATTATCATCTCTAATATCTTTCCCTTCAAGAATAAATTTATTACCGAAATGAGAACTCAATTGAACCTCCCCAAAAGCTATACACTCATTATAAGGCAAATTCATGACATTTGCCGCTGTTTTACAGAGGACCCCAGAATAAACATCAATGACATTAAAATCTGTAAAACTTTATGGAACCTGCTATCATTAAATAAGAAAATATCTAGTTCTTACAAACTTATTCTCTCAATTAAAACTCAAAAAGATGTAATATTTTCTAAATACTGGAAAGACCTAGATCCATCAGTCTCTAACAACCAAATCTCCCAAGCGTATCTATTTAACCTCAAAACTTATTCCCCTTAAAAGCATAAATATACACAAATCATGTTATTCCATAGCGTTTACCTCACTCCAACCAAACTCAGTAAAATCTATCCCTCAACCTCCTCTCTTTGCCCCATTGTGATAATCATAAGGCTGTTTTTTTTTCACATTTTCTGGAACTGCAAATGCTCCTACAAACTCTGGTGCTCATTAAGAGTTCAACTAGAAAAGATGGGCTATGAACAAACTATTCTATCATGGAAATTTGCTCTCTTAACATATCCTTCCCACTAGTCTATCTAAACTGCAGACACATGTAATAGTATCCCTTTTTTCCTTACTCAAATACTACATTGCACTCAACTAGAAAGATAGAACCTTGCTCACATGGGATGAATTTAAATACCTAGCTACCAAACACATTCTTGCTCATAAATATCTAAGCTTTACCCAAAAATTCCACCTCCACTTTATTGAATTTTGGAATACCCTTTTTGATCATATTTTAGCTTGAAACTAATAACTGTCTCATAATGTTGGACATATGGCATATTTGTACATAGTTTGTTGTGGTATTGATATGTATACTCTCTAGTGTATTACTGTTATTTCATCACAATTATGGAGATGTTGTTTACACTGATTATATGTTAAAATTGAATTTGAAATAAAAAGATTTTTCACAAAAAAAAATAAAAAAGAAAATTGTTGGTGCATTACTCTGTCACATTTTATTGTGTTTTTGTAATCTGGCAGGCATGCATGTGTGTGTCTTTCAATCCATTATGGCATCACATCTGCTGCTACTTCACCAATGACTTCCTTCTGAGCACTGCACTCTCTATAACTTTTATTTGAAATCTGACCCACAAAGTCTGAACCCACAAAGTCTGATGTTCTAAAGTGTTTTTTTATCTAGTCTGCACATTAGAATATGAATTTCAAAGCACCGCTTAAAAGCTGTTTTAGACAAAAAGAATCTAAATTGTAAAATTCTTAATATGTAATAAATTCAAAAGATAATGTAGCTAAATAAAACAACAAAAAGTATCAAAAGCAAATGTATCTGCATTGATATAACTGAGCAGAACAACAAAACTCACAGATACTTTTCTTTGGATTAACTTATTTTTATGTATCTTGCAGGCTGAGTGGACTGGCCCCAACCATATCTTATTCTGTCTACCCCATAAAAAAATCCAGCAGAAAGCATCAGATGTTTATGGCTGGTTATCAAATGCTGCTGTAAAAAAAGTAACAGTACAAAGATAAGAGGATTCTCCCTCAACAACTTGAATGCTATATCAATAAGTTGTTAAAAGCATCTGGAGTGAATATAAAGCAGACTGAACACCCGTGTTATGACATATGTCATTTTCTACTGGAATACCTCCTCTACAATATTGTTGTAAACTAATTAAGAAAATGGGTTAATTTGAATTGTAAGAAAGAGATGAAGGATTACATCTTATTATACAATGACCCCCTCCCCATTATTATTACAAAATGTGCATGCTGATTGGCCAGCATGCCCATTGTAAATCCCACAATATATCAATGGAAAAAGGTCTGGTTGCCCGGACTTTTTTCTGTTGGTATAAAGTGTCCAAAACCTTCTTTTTTTAATAAATAAAAAAGAAAAAAATGGAGCAATGGAGACTTTCATTTCTCCGTTGCTTCCGTTTCAAAGCATTGATGTACTGGGTATGCGTAGGAAAGCAAGTCCCATATGCATGCGCAGTACATCAACACATAGGTTCATAGGTTCATAGGTTGGTACTAGGCTATCGGCCCTAAGGCCTATGCAAGCCTAGCCATAACAATTCCCTGGAAATTTTTTCCCACAATACTTTCTTCTCTGGGCCCCTGTCTAGCAGAGTGACTGACATGATCCCCGGGGTGAATTTCCTATCTCCCATCCAGTCATCAAGGTTCCTTTTGAAGAGGGCCAATGAGGTGCTCTGCTTGACATGTATGGGCAGTCTATTCCAGAGTATGGGGAGTCTCTGGGTCAGGAACCTATCCCTCCAGCATGTTTTGTTCAATGTGATGATAGGGTTTAGATCCCTGGAGCATGTGGCTCTGAGGGATTGGGATTTCTTTAAGTGGAGCATGTCCAATAGCTCAGGGTTTGACATGGCCTTGTATGTTAAGCAGAGATTGCCTCTGAGTAGACGATATGCCACAGAGTATAGCTGGAGTTTTTTTAGATAGTCAGCATATGGCATCTGCTTTAGGCCTGTGATTCTTTTAGTGAGGTATTTCTGTGGCCTTTCCAGCTGTTGCAGATGTCTTGTGTGGTACATCCCAAATGGGGCATTATACTCTATAATGGGTCTAATGAGGGATGAGTACAGTGGGACAATGACCTCCTTTTTTCTGGATGAAAACCCTTAGTGATGAGGTGTGCCACGTAGAAGGATTTCCTGACTGTTTTGGCGATGTGGTTATCGAAAGTGAGACCACTGTCCACTTGTGTCCCTAAGTCTCTCATCACACTTTCGATGTTTAGTGTCCTGCCACCTATGTGGTAGTTCATGGGTACATGTTTTTTTCCAAAGGGGATGACTATACATTTCTTGGCATTAAGCTTGAGCCCATGGCTCTGGCACCAGGCATCTGGAAGCAGTATACCACCACCGGTGAAAGAACAGTAATGCACCATTATACAAAGACATTATTTAAGAAATGTAAGTATTTCTTTTCTTAAATAATGTCATTGTATAATATCAATAACCAACTCTGTGGTTGTGGCATATTGAAATTTACCCACAGTAGGCTTTATTTAATCACTCCAACTGTGGGTAAATCTTCAATATACCACACCACGTCATTGGTTATTGCTTATTCACCCATGGACTGGTTTACAAGAAAATCCATTGTTCCTTTCTGATGTTATCTTCACAAAAGACAATGAGAAAGGTCATAAGAACACAGACCAGAAGATTCTTTTCTCCAGGCTGTATCAAGAATGACACTATGGCAAGAAACATTTTAGCGTATAGCACTATTGAACATTCCACTTCAATTTGAAACCTAAATGCTTTGTAGTGATGATATTTTTATGTATTGTGCCAAACTGAAATATAAGCCAGTGCACAGATGTTTAATTACAGATTATACGGAAGCAAAACAGTCACTATGTTAAACTAACTGGAGTGAGGTGTTCAGTGGAAAAACTGCAAATGGTATGTGGAAAGTTTTGAAAGAGAAATTGTTTGAGTGCAAAAAATCAAAAAAATGTTTAACATCAGGATCTAGGCATACAACATCAGGCAGATATATTTTCATAATAACAAGATATCTGATTAAGGTGAGAGTAAAAAAATATAACAAATGGAAGAGAGATCTAACTACATCTTTGAAAACTGAAATAAACAAGGAGGGCAAACAGATTAAGCATAGTGTGAGACAAGATCAAGAAAAATTTGAAGAAAATTTATATAAAGATATTGAGCAAAATAGGAAACCTTTTTAGAGATACACAAGATGTAGAAGGAGTAAAGACACACAAATTTATAAACTGTGTACAGATTCTAAAATTTATTCTCAGACACAACAGATTATAGATATATTTACAAAATCTTATGCAAAACAGTTTGGCTCCACAAAAGGAGTGGTAAGTTGTTCTAGTGACAGCCAGGTAATCCCAGATACTGGAATCAAATTAGATTATATTGAAAAAGCAATGCGCAAACTGGATCCAAACAAAGTGCAGGGAGGAGATGGAATTAGTTAACAATGACCTGAGAACACCAGCAAGAACTTACAGTACCATTATATGTATTATTCACTAGGTCATATAAATATGGGGAGATTACTCAAGATTGGAGACACGCCCTTATAAAAACTGTTTTTAAGGGAAAGGGGAGTAGGACCAACCCAGAGACATATAGACCCTTAAGTCTACTTTCATGTTGTGGAAAAATAATGGAGAAGGTAATATTGGATAAGTTATCAGAACTGGGAAGGTTGGGACTGGAAACCATATATCAGGATGCATATGATGAAAACAGATCTATTACCAAATGTAACATGATGTTCTATAACAATATAATAACAGCTATGAATGAAACATTGTGATATGATGTAATTTACATAGATTTAACTTCAGAATTTGACAGGGTCATACACATAACACTGATCAATAAATTAGTACAACTAAGTATTGATGTACTCTTGATAAGATGGATAGCTGCATGGCTTACAAATAGGACATGGCAAGTATCATACAGAAAATGGACAGGCAAAATCCTTGGTTGCAGTCAAGGTATCCCACAGGGCTCTGTCCTAGGCCCTTACTTGTTTAGATTGTATCATTCAGACCTAATTTTTTCCTCTGAGGTGTTGTACAGCCTATATGCGGATTATCTGAAATCGGGTATACTGATTACATGTGTTACAGATAAGGCACGCCTGCAAAATAATTTGACTAACTTGACCATTTGGGCACAGGACAATAATATGCTGATGTTGTTGTGTCTTTTGGCTTTTCCCGGTTAGGGGTCGCCACAGCAGAACTCCAATCTGCTAATAATTGGCAGTTGATTGTTACGTGCCGAGTTGCCAGCCCTGATCACAACCTTCAACGAAGGTACGCCCATTCATGCATGTTTCCACGCAGAAGACGCTCTAGCTGAGAGATGAACCGGACAGCAAATATATTAAAAACTAAGCATATGAGACTTGGTAGGCATAAATTGAAAGGTGAATGTTTAATACAGCACACAGTGATTGAAACTTTAGACTCATTTAAGGACCAGGGTATTTGGGTAGATTCAGCTATGAGTTTTTCTAATCATATCATCCAAATGGTTAATGATAGTTATAGAACTATAGGTTGTATAAAAAGATTTATAAAGTCTAGGAAACCAAAAATAATGAAGTCATTGTTTGTTAGCTACATTAGACTCAAACATGAGTATGGAATAACAATATGGAAACCCTATAAGAAAACAAGCATGAGTAAACTGGAAAGAGTACAGTAGAATTATACCAAGTGTATCCATGGATGTGAACATTTAAGTTATGAAAGACTAAAATATTTGAATTTGTACAGTGTCTCTTATAGATATTTAAGAGATCTTATTCGGGTATATAGGGCATTTAGTGACAACTACCTCTGAGAATGTTTGGGGTTAAAAAAAGTACTATAGAATCATCAGACAACCTATGTAGGAGATTCTGTAGGAATGAGAAGTGTATTAATTGGTTCTCTGACAGAGTAGCTGATACATGGAACAGACTACTGAATTATATTAAAGCAAGTACTAGTTTAGATATTTTTAAGAACAGCCTGGATATTTATTATGGGAAAAAATGTTTTGGTATATTGGCAAGCTACAAGGGCATTAATGCCCATGCTTAAAATATTTGTATGTATGTATGGACTATTAAACAATGTACATTGATTTGAAACTTACTCATTTTGTAGTGACACTACATTCTTAGCCAGAAGGTGAGAATATCTATTGCTGTCTCATCATTGATCTGCTAAAGTATTAGAAAAATCTGCAATTCCCAAGGGCAAATTAACAGAATTTAATTAAGTCAGAACTCTGGCTACTAACATGTAATGCTGTTTTTACATATAATTATGTACAATGTACAAATGCAGACATTTTATTATTGTGACTACCAAATGGCATACATATGTAGCAGAATGCAGGTATTTTACTACTCTGATTGCTGTTTCTGTTAATGTTCATTACTGCCAACCACAATGAATTTGAATTGACTGTACAGATACAATTCTATAGCAGAACACAGTTTCTAATAGAGTAGACTGGCTCATGTCAGAAGTGGTTTCATGTTAGTAGACCAATAGCAGGAAAATAAACCACAAACATACCTGAATAGCTGCTTATAATGTAAAACATAAATATTTGTTAAAACCATAGTTCAGTGAAAAAGAATATAATCTGTTGATGTGATCATAAGATTGACATTTTATTTATATTTAAAATAGTTATTTAAGAATACATTTGATTAAAGACCAGATTCCTAAAGGACTGGGCATGGAGTAACATGCTGCTTCCTGGCTAAGTCCAAAATATAAGATTATACCAGCCCCATTCAGAGTATACCATCTGGGACTGGGAGAGCTTAATGCCCAATTCCAAAAGGGGAAGCAGGGTCATCTCACTAAACAAATTCTCCTCAATATATGAGGCTAACTCAGTAGTTTAGCCCATTGATATGAATGGAATTCTTGGACAGGTGGAAGCTCCACCGGTATGTAGAACTAGTTACTGTAGGCATTACCAGTGCGGACACCTGACACACTTCAGTATCTAATACTACATACAGGTGGAGCTGTACTAAAGGTTTCAGGCAGCAGAGAAGTGTGTCTGGGACTGCATGCATGCAGTGTTGCTTGTGGTGAAAACCACCCCAATGTCCTCTGGGGAAAGTTTGTTTTAGTAATTTGTGAAAAATGCACTTGAAATCCCTGCTGGACTAACAGTCTTGCATGATACATGCTGTATCCCTGGCCCTTTTGAGCATGGTAAATGCTGGTTGGCTTTCAGATGGAGCTGTTGCTGTGAATGGCCTCATGGTCATACAGCTGTATGTCAGATCTGGTATTGCAGGTCAGCCTACTGCCTGCAAAACCAGTTCAGACCTATCCATACATTTGCTTCACCAGAGAACTTTAGCTGAAGAAGCTGAATTCTTGGACAGCTTTGGCACAATGCATATCATGGGGAATGAGACTCATTAGCAGAGAATGTCAGGCACTCTCATTACTTTGCCTGGGTATAACAATGCATTGGAAAATATGAATTGGGTGAACCCTACCTCCTTGTAATGAAGTCATTCTTGTGGCAGGATGGATATTACAGTTTAGAATAGCATGACCAGAAAAGTTGAAACCATTTGTTGCTATTACACTGATTCCCCAGAATCCAGCCCTAAATGTCAGAGATCATTGAAATCTAACCAGAGAAAGGACCTCATTACAAAATACTTGTCAAGCAATGTATGCAGTTGTATATGACCTATGACCTGCGAGAGAACAATATACATATATAAATATATATATATATATATATATATATATATATATATATAGGTGTACCGAATATAACTGAAAAACCCAAACATTGATGCTCAAACATCAAACACAAAACAGTGATAACACAAATGACAATATGCTACTACACTTGCACCGAACATAAACATTAGTACATGCAAAATTAAAACTTTAAAAAAAAAATCACAAAAACATAATTTTTGCAGGGACTATCGACACTGAAGCCACCATGTGGGGGACACCACCTGCTTAATATATATTATATATATATTAACTCCAAGGCCTCAAAATATTGGAAGCTAAACAGATGTCTACCAAAACATCATTTGATTAAATTCATGTCTCCCATATTGTTTAATTGATAGATAGATAGATAGATAGATAGATAGATAGATAGATAGATAGATAGATAGATAGACAGATAGATAGATAGATAGATAGATAGATAGATAGATAGATAGATAGATAGATAGATAGACAAATGTATACATCTATCTATATATCTATCTAGATAGCTATATCTTTCTAATCTATAGATATATATATATAGAGAGAGAGAAAGAGAGAAATGTAGGTATAGAGAGATAGCTAGATAAATAGATAGATTCAGAGACAATGTAGGTATAGAGAGATAGATAGATAGATAGATAGATAGATAGATAGATAGATAGATAGATAGATAGATAGATAGATAGATAGATAGATAGATAGATAGATAGATAGATAGATAGATAGATAGATAGATAGATAGATAGATAGACAGATAGACAGATAGATAGATAGAGATAGATAGATAGATAGATAGATAGATAGATAGATAGATAGATAGATAGATAGATAGATAGATAGATAGACAGATAGATAGATAGATAGATAGATAGATAGATAGATAGATAGATAGATAGATAGATAGATAGATAGAAAGATGTATTCAGAGACAATGAAAGAACCTTTAAGGAGTTGGGTATAATAT
Organism: Protopterus annectens; assembly: GCF_019279795.1. Lineage (NCBI taxonomy): Eukaryota > Metazoa > Chordata > Ceratodontiformes > Protopteridae > Protopterus > Protopterus annectens. Next base: position 1,177,591,976 of record NC_056732.1, read on the forward strand.
AACACTGAAGTGTTTGCTTTTCCTAGAACACATTTACACAGACAGAAGGCTCATTATCTCCTACGAGAATAACCTCTGAGAGAAAAAGATATTAAGATGTGCCCATGTGGGTACCTTTAAAACTTAAATGAGAAAATGTGGTTTCATCTAGTGGATGTGCAGTAGTAAAACTAGTGAACAGCAAGGAATGGCTAAATAGGGAGTGCTAGTATTTACTTATTTATTTAGTTAGTTAGCTAGTTAGTCAATTAGTTATATATGGATTGTTTTGACTGCTATTTTTATTCATCTTATGCAATGATTGGATGTTGCAGCAGCTAGAAGTTCAGCTGCCAGCCAGTTGTGGTTTGAATATACTGTGTTAGATTTATACTTAATTCATTGCACAAGTGTTTAAGTAATATATAAAAAACTACACACACAGATATATATATATATATATATATATATATATATATATATATATATATATATATATATATATATATATATATATATATATATATATATATATATATATATATATATATATATATATATATATATATATATATATATATATATATATATATATATATATATATATATATATATATACATATATATGTGTGTGTGTGTGTATTCATATAATGAGCTGGAGTCCAAAAGAAAGTTATTGGCAAAACAACACTTAGAAGAAAGATGTCAGTGCATCAGCAGCAGACCCAATTCCATAATAGATGGTAAAACAGGAGCAAGTAATTAGTTATTCATGCACTAGAGCAGGGTTGGGTACTAAAAGCTATAATAGAGGATGATCTGCAAATGCATCCTATAAGTCAGCCAGCAAGGCCCTCAACCAAGCTGCAGTTAAGCCAGCTCTCTGACAGGAAATAATAGATACAGATTAGATAGAGAGCTGGTGCAGACTGTGTGCAGAATACACCCCACATGTTGTCTGACAGTCTGTGGGGTACTCACTATCAGTAGAAACAAATGTGTCTGAGTCTAGGTGTATTGACCTCTGGAACATTCCAGCAGCATATGGATGATGCTGTAGGAGTGCTCCAGTGTTGCATTCCAGCACAGTTCCTGTTAGTAATGTTCAAGAAAGTGGATGGATCCACTTTCCAAAGACAGCCATTGAGTACAGAACTGACATGCAAAAGCTCTATACCTTTGCCAGCTTCTCCCGTGTACTCAGTGCAGTTACTGCACTCATGTCCCATTCAAAATCCCAGTGGTACTCAATGCCAAATGGCACATCAATAGAAAGGGGTAACCATCACTTGATTGTCAGGTGGTGTGCTCTGCAGATAGTATCATTACCAATATTATGTTAACACACCCTGGTGATATGCATGATAATGTCATTTTGAGGGAAAGTGCTCTGAGAGCTGCTTTCCAATATGCTGAAATATCAGAGGGTCTTCTACTAGGTGAGTACATTGTCACCATTATACTGTAAACTGAAGCCAAACATTGCAGCAGGAGTCATGCTGAACAAATATATTTTTCATCCCTTTAAAAACAGGTGACTGCAGTTATCATACAGATCCACATCAATGCCTGCTGAGGATACATGCAACAGAGCACTCACCACAACATAGGACACCATTGAACATGTGTTTGGCATGCTGAAAGCAAGATTCAGAAGTCTGGATACATCCAGGAGTACACTACAATACATAACAGAAAATACATCACAGATGGTCACTATATGTGCCATGCTGCACAACATGGTCATATTAAAACCTGGTGGCCTACAAGCTGCAGGTGTGGGTGATCTGCACCATGAACCTCAGATGTGAAGCTATCAGAGCTGTCACTGGATGATCAGGATGGCAGGGAGATAAGAAGAAATAGGCATGGAAAGTGCAGGATATGCTCTAGTTCAGGCACCATAGCAGCCTCTGACACCACCTTTGAGTCATGTCAAGCCACATGTACACAAGTACACAGATGAAGTAATGATGTTCACACAGAATTGCCCCATGACAGGAGCACAGAGCATGACTAATAGAAACAGCCCATTAGTTATCCACATTGAACATCATACATAACATAAGCATATGATTCACCTGTACTACCTTATACAGATACACATGACACAGCAAGGAACACATTTGGATGTCTACAGAGGAAACATCACCATAGGAATATTCTCTGCAAGGTGCATCACCAAAAAGGACAACACTGGTATAGGTGAGGTATACTCGAGGTACTCACATCAGATGTTGTGGGTGTCCAGGTAGGGTATCATCACATATAAAAGTAACATATGAAGTTAGCTGTACAACAGCCAGTACCATAAGAAATCTAATCCCATGCAGTCTATGAGAATTAATCAGCACAAACATAAGCTAATTTCAAATGTTGTACACTAAATGCTAATGTATCACACATAGCATAGTAATGTGTAACAGTGTCAGACAAAACACCATGCAGCATACATAAGCATGAGTAGTGACAACATGTCATGCACTGCCCAGAATTAAATATACCTACATCACAAACAAGTTTCACATTACATGCATGATGTGGAATATCACACATAAGGCAACACTGCAATGCACAGGTTATTGCTGCATCATGAGTCATGTAGATGTAACAATATGTTCAATCATCCAGAGGTCAGTGACAGGCAGTACACATCAACTATGGAACATGCAGTATTGTTTGGGATACAGCAGCATAGGTATATATTTGTGTGGAGCAGGTAGCTATGGGAAGACATACATGAGAACTACATGTCAGCAAGAGGATAAGAAGGGGAAATATGTTAACATAAGTGCATGCAGTGTTGAGGGGAGGCATGAGCAGTGCTTAATCAAAATGTCATATGTAACAATGGTAATCATACAGATGTATACCTGTGCATGAAGGTATGGCAGACAGGAATGAAATGTGTAATGTAGCAATCAGTGCTGGAAGAGTAAGGTACCATGCTGATGATTATGAAAAATGTTTGCTATATGTCAACTATCAAGAGATGCAAACATGGAAGCAGAGAGGTTATCAAATACAGCATTGCAGTTGTCAATATCAAAACTAACAAATAATGACAAATACATAAAACTTAACGTAAAATGAAGGCAGTCATTTAAGTTAAATAAATGTTCTGAAAAAGCCCATGGCATCAGACATTTGAGGAAACACTTACAGATGCATTAGTCAGTGGTCAGTACAATGGCCATCCTTGCCTCGGGTTGAGAATGACACAATAAAACACACATTGATTCAACCATTAGTGTTTCCCTAATGCTGTCTAGGACACCCACCATGACAGCTCACAGCATGGCCCTACCTGCCCTTGCCTCATCTATAAACACTTGGGCCACAGTGATGTAGAGAGGAGCTGGAAGTGGTGACACTAGCAGTGTGGGAAGGAGCAGTAGTGTGATGTGTTTGTTTGGACATGCCTGCTGGGTTCAGAGTAGATTCATGAATATCAGATGTGCATGATCCTGGTGGGTGCTAAGATGAGAGACCAAGAACATCATTATGTCATTCAGAGGAGGCAATGGTGGCCAATCTCAATGGCATTCTTCTCCATCTCATAGCAGTGGAGTTTGTTGGCTTCATGGAGGATCATATTGGAGAAACACTACCTGCAGGCCTCCATGGAATGGTTGTGTCAGCCCACAGTGTTGATTATGTTGGCATATGCCTTCACACATACTATCTCCATACAGTATCCCCCTTCTGTCCTAGCAAATTTTGGCTGTTCTGGTTCAAAGCCTCTGTAATAATTTAATTTTCTCTTTTGAAAAATGTTTCCACCTATTATGGTCACGCATCTGAAAGTAAGGGTGATATGCACATATCAGATTTTATACAGGGGTTAACAAATTGACATGTCAATGTTAAAAGCATATGTCAACTGAATGCCGCACCTTTCATGTAGAGTGCAAAACTATGCAAAACAATCCATATAATCTATGTTACGGTAATGTAAAGATAAACATAAAGAACATTGCAGACATGTCTGATATATATATCTTAACATCATCAGTATACATGCCTACTGCTATTAATCAACTCTATATCTTAGGACATGTCACATACACAGTAGTGGGAGTCAAACCCATGTTAGAGATGGTTTGCTAAGTAAGGGCCAAACACATAACCACTGCACCACAACTTCAGCAGTCAAAAAGTGGTGTTGGTACAGTTACATGCACATGCAGCTGCAGCTACCAATTCCACATAAAGCATGTGGAATATATCACAGATGTAACTGTAGTCAGTGACAAAGATCAGCACAAATGTGGCCTTCACGATATGTTAAATGACATTTTTACCTGAATGTGTTAAAACACCAAGGCAGAGCAATATCAGCTTATGAAAATGAACAGTTATGTGGTCATGCATAGATGTGATGTCAAAAACCAAGTTAAACACTAAGCCATCCTGAAGTACCTCCATCCCATTGAATCATCTAACAGCTACAACTGTATGTATAAGCTTCAGTAAATATCTGTAAATCAGATCTTGAATGTACAATTTGCGGACAATCCCATAAATCATTATCCGTAAATGTATTACAGAAAATTACAGTCAATCTGCATTACCAATGGATATGAGCACATTCTATCCATATCTGAAGTGTACTGGGACAGGTTTTCTTGTAGCCAAACTGTTGCATATGGGGAAACCTCACTTATAAGGATGGACCTGTAGCCATGTGCATGCATATTGGGGGGGGGGTCTACCCCCTTCCATTATTTAACTCGCATATTGATGTGCAGAGAATTTCCCCAAACAAAAAATGCATGAAATGTGTAGGAAGATTCACACCGAACAGTATGAACATAGTAGAGAGATAATGAGTACCGTTATTCCACAAAAGCCATACAAGTAGCTAAGCTCATGAAAGCTTACCTTTTAAATGGTAGCATGAGGCAGTTATACCTAACAGTGAGGTTAGCTCAGCACAAATACCTATTAAGTACCATATGTGCCATACATAATCAATGAGGTTTGTTAAAATACAATGTTTTGGAATCCCATCACTGAATGTCCGCATTAGCTAATAGCTCAAAAGAAGTGTACAGAACTCAGTGCAAATGTCCACTAGTTGCCATTGAATAAGAACATTTGTAAGACATACTTGATGCCTAGCAATGCTCTTCAACCATCTTACATGTGTCAGAAGCAAGACAAAAACTGCTGAATGAAAGTGTGGAGTAAAAACCAGTTCAACAGCTAGAAAAAGAAAGTCCAGGCTACCACGCCTGACGATGCAAAAAATGTATTAGCAAAAGTGGTAAGCGCTTTTGCTGTAAAAGAAAACTGCTTCTGCAGACCATTAAAACACATATGAAATACACATTTAAAATAAAAACAAACCAATCAGGATTAAGAAATGGATCACATGCTAGAAATAATAGCATTCACAAATACAAAAAAATCTCAGCACCAACAGGGACACTAATGCAGACCAAACCTGTTAAAAAAAAAATTATGCATAATAGTCACATCCAGTCATTGAAAAATACAATTTGCTTATTGTGGCTAACCTCAAACATTGTAAGATATTTACCCTCAGGAAGTGCAAAATGATCAACCAAGGATTTTCAGTGTATGGGTCAAGCCCCTCAGACCTAGAAAATGACTGGATCAAATAATTGCAGTGCTCTCCAGTCGTAAGTCACAATAACTCACCATTCAGAACTATCATAGGGCATGTTAAGGCATACGTCCTCGAATGAGGAAATTGAGCAGAGACAGCCTATAACAACAGTGATATAAGATGAGCCCCTAAACCCTATATACTAATTGATACATTTCCTCTTGATTGCAAAGCCTCTAAGCTCAGATTTATTAACGTTACTTCACCTATTGAAACAATCCATCAGAGTTTATATACTATCATATCTCTAAGGTTTCTAAAGTCTAAAAATATAACTCAACAAATCAAATTTGAATAGTTCAAATGGAGCAAAATACAAGCTCAAAATGATTTATTCACTTTACTTCAACTATTGAAACAACACATTAGAGTATATATACTATCAGATGTCTAAGGTTTCTAAAGTCTAAAAAAATAACTCAAAAAATCAAATTTGTATAGTTCAAATGGAGCAAAATACAAGATCAAAATAAATTAGTTAATTACAATTAACAGAAAAATTTACCTCTCATGGCTGACTTCAAACGCTGTTAGATCCTTGCCCCTCAGAAAGAAAAAAGTGCTCCACCAATCATTACGCTGTATAAATCAAGCCTCTCAAACTTAATATTTGATTGGGTCAACAAGTGTATTACTCCCCAATCAAAAATTACCAGCATCCACCTATCATGACTGACCAGGGGCATATTTAGCTATATATATCCTGAAATGAAAAATGGGAAAGCAAGTCCAATTAGTGCAATGATATAGGAGAAGTCCCAAAACCCAATCAACACATTGTTTCATTAACACACAATCAAAAAAGTGCAATCTGAACCATACACACAAGCAAATATAATTAAACCACAAAAACAAAATAACACACTACTATCCCAAACAACATGTTTACATAATGAGCATGCATAAACACCTCAAGTACATAAAAAAAGCACAATGCCTAATAACCTCAAACAACCAAAAACTATATGTAAAAATCCTATTAGGGATCAGTGCTCAATATCAAAAATGTAATTGAACTTCTAAAAATCACATGGTAACATAAATCCTCTATCAAACCTATCCTATAGCAGCAAGGCAAAGGCCTCTAGCTACAGGAATTTATGGCAAGCACCTTGACCCTATTTAGCTAAAAATAGCCTACTACATTCCTGGAAAAAAAACAAGCCACTTAAACAACAAATGAAGAATAGACCCCGGGACTCAGGAAGCATTATTTTCCATGCAGGAAAATGGCCGCTGAGCAATCCAGGAAAGTGTTGTTTTTATGTACGCGAGTGGCCCTACACTGTTCTTGCACAGAAAGCCATGTGGGATGCAAATCACCTCATTTGCTGCTAAAAACCATGCAAATGAGGTGATTTTGTGATCCACAAAGCTGGCTGGACTATGTGCAGGAACAATGTCAGAGCAGAAATGTATTCAGTTAGTAACTGAATACATTTCTGCATATGAGCAAACGGAGACAGGACAGCTCATGGAATGCATGTATTACAGTCAAACACACATAGCAATGGTCAAATACAAAGCCATTGCATTAATAAATGTTTTTTTTTTAAATTAAACAATTTTTTTTGGCCAATCATGGCCATTTAAGCTTAGGGCAGCGGTGCGCAAACAGGATTGTGCTGAAAATCACAAAAAAAAAAAAAAAATGAGAAAACCCAATTTTAAGATAATTCTGCATTTTGCCATTATAGTCAATGGCATGCAGAATCCAAACAATATGAGGGAGCACTGGTTGTCAAGGGGAAAGTGTCTGTCTAAGTGCAGTAACTAAGGAATTACACAATGGGGTATGCAAATGAGGGGAGTTATACTGAATCACAGATTTCCTCAAAGTGTCAGCTTGCACCTAACCGTGTAGGTGCAGCAATACAACAGTGCAAGTATAAGAGCTGAATGACTTCATAAGGGGTGTGTTATGCTTTCTGTAAGCTCATTGGAGCTCTGTTGCCTGTGTTCACCCTTAGCTAAGCACAGCTAAAGAAAGGGGTGTGTCTGAGGCTGTATTGTCTTATTCCATGAAATGCAGAGCATGTTCATGCTCAGGGAGGGCCATCTCTGCTTAAAAGTGCTTACATTAGCTAAATGGGTATGCGTGGCATGCAGCGGGCCAAAAAAAAAAAAAAAACATTGGAAATGGCAGCACTGTTTACATTTGAGCACCATGTATGCGTGGTGCACCTTGGGGCTTAAATAGGGAGGAAGTGGGAAGGGGAAACAGCAGTAAGAAAGCAATCAAGGAGAACTAGCATAGCTAGCAGGTGGAATGTATCAGAATCAGCCAATTACACATGCAGCAGCCCAGCACACTAATATAAACTATGCAAACACCCTACAGACTGTTTTTTCCCACAAACTCTACACCACCGGTGTACACAGATGGGGGATTTTTAACTGGCAAAAATAACTAAAGACATGCTGCAGGTGGATTGGACACTCTAAATTGCCCCTAGGCATGAGTGCACATGTGTGTGTGCCTTCTGTGGAAGGTCGGGCACAGGGCTGGCAACTCGACACTGTAAAACTCCACTGCCAATCATGAGCAGACAGGTGTTCCACTGTGGTGACCCATAACCGGGAAAAGCCGAAAGAAGAAGAAGAAGTTAAAGGCTGCTGCTGCTGCTTTACTCCATCACTATGTGCTAGAGACTGAGGGTGGTGAGGAGGAGAATGCAGACAATTGACCCACAGTGAGGAGGAGAAGAGTGTACAGACTCAGGGTAACTTACCAGGGCCTACATGAGCTGGAGATAGTAGAGCGCTATAGGGTGGACAGGGACATTCTACAGCAAATCATTAAGCTGTGCTGGCCACACCTTACACACAGAACTAATAGAGGGAAACCCATCCCAGTGGATACCAAGATATGTCTAGGCTTAAGAATACTAGCCACAGGTACCTTCCAAAGACCAACTGGGATATCATTGGGGTCTAACAGATATCAGCATCGAGGGTACTCCACCAGTTCCTGGATGTCATAGCACAACATGCCAATGAGCACATATATTTTCCCACCGCCCTTGAGGTGCTAACCACATGCATGTGTCTCTTCCACTGTATAGCAGAATACCCTGAAGTAGTTGGTGCAATAGACTGCATGCGCATCCACATCAAAGCACCACCCAGTGAGTCGGGCAAGGTCTACATAAACTGCAAGGGCTTCCCCTCCATCAACTGCCAGGTCATGTATGATGCCCAGGGAATTATCATGAATGTGTGTGCTGGCAGCCCTGGAAGCTATCATGACTCCCACATCTGGCATTGCTCACAGCTGTATAAGGCGTTTGCCAGGGGGGGCATCCCATATGGCCATCTAGTGGGGGATGCTGGCTATGCACTGGAGCAGTGGCTGTTGACACCCATCAGAAATGCACAAACACCTGAATAAGAACACCATAATGAGGCACACGCACAAACTAGGATCATTGTAGACAGTGTGTTTGGGCTGCTGAAGTCACCGTTCCACTGCCTTGACATATCCGCTGCAGCCTTGCAGTACTATCCAGCTACATATACAGAAATGTTCATAGTATGTTCCATGCTGCACAATATGATCCTGTGGCAACAGCTGCAGCAGGAATAGCATGGGCCAGGGCCACACAGCCCCCCACCATTGCCAAGACCAGCACAGGCATAAAGGGACTTGAAGGAGGAACATCCTGAGCCTCCCCCTGTAGGCAGAAGGAGGCATGCACTGTATGCCCAGGCCTTGGCAATGAGGCAATGCATAGCACACACACTGACACTGTAGGGACTCAGGGACTGATACCTCTCTCCAACTCACACAGACAGTAAAAGGGTTGCCAAACATGACACTACCTGAGCTTTACTATGTACAGGGAGTGTACTATATGCATACAACATAGTCATCCCTCCAGTACTGTCCTCAATACTGGCCCAGCAACAAGGTAAGTCACTCTTCCTATAAATTACTGAATGGAGTAATATGTTCACATACTTGCATGTATGATATGGATGCAAGCATGCAAGGGGAATTGGGTAGTTGAATGGGATAGCAGCAGACATCTATATGGGTAAGCAGGAAATTCATAACAAATACTGGTGTCAACATACTAGGCAGCACTACACAAGGTGACATCCCCCACTACAGTACATGTGATGGCCCAAAGAACTGTGAGTGTCAATAGGTCACACACATGGATGTCAATGAGGGTCACATATCCATGACCAGCCTCACCCAGCAGGACAGGTGTAGACGGCCCTGAAGAAAGGCTGGGCTAAATCCTCCAAATGATGGCAATGGTGAACAGCCCCCCAATAGACCTACACAGACATACTACAACAGATCTGGCAGTTGCATTCCAATTCTAAAGGGTAAGAAGTCTGAAACTGAAATATATGCTATTAGGATCTAACATATGTACTCTACTGATATGCCTCCTGTCTGCATAATAGGTCACAATACAATATGAAATGGAATCCATCCATCAGAGTAACTGAAATAACAGTACAGTCATTTCAAATGTTAACGTTTGCAGGTGTGCACCCCCCCACACAATCCCATGTAGAAATGCAGTAACAGATGGCCTGCAGCACTCTCAAATGGCCTACAGTCCTCAGGCAAAGGCCCATGCCTCACCCATAGTGTCAATTTATGGAATGTCAGGGGGTCCCAACTAACAACATACCAGGAAACAGAAAACAAATGCAAGACCATGTTGACAAATGCCATTAGTATGCCTCCCCATGTCTTACGGCAAGGACTGTGGATCAGGCCATAAATACTACTGGGATAAAGGCCCAACTATAGGGATACCTTTGAGATATTGCTTACATAATGTTAGGTGGAGGAGAGAATAATGTGGGGGGGTGTAGAAGCATGGATGTCATGGAGTGTGTAAAGTCTGAAACTCTAATGTCTGCCCATACTACTCCCAACTGCAAATCCACAAATGAATAGCCACAAAACCACTTGTAAACCACAATGTGAAGGTAAACTGACCAGATATATGAGTCCTGCCTCTAGATAGCCTGGGTGTATCTGTACAGCTGAGAGGTATGGCCCCAGCAGGATATGGCCATTCCTTGAAGTTGAGAAAAGCACAAGGAGGGGAACCCCAGCCAGCATACTAACAATGTGCTGCACCATTTATACACAACTAGCAGTCTAGTGCCTGTATCTACCCCTCCGCAATGGCAGGTGTGTCCCAGAAAGTGTAGTCTATATGCCTCAGAATATTGGTCTTAGCTTCATTCATCTCATATTTCCCGGTAAATAACTGTGAGCAAAGAATGATAACTGTCAGTACTAAATGACATGACACATCACAGTGTAAAACAGTACATATGTCAGAATATCTATGCTACAGCCAAACATGTCACACAAGCAGCATAGACAGCAATAGTTATAGTATTCCCTGTATGTTAAGCCCATTGTGTCTCCATATTGGCAACCTATCTGCAGATATCCTGCAGAAACAGTTTGATAGGTGTAGCTGTAGCACACAAAACCCTGAACTGTAGTCTAACCCTCCCTGGAATGGATGCACACACTCAATATAGGTCATACTGGGCATGCTCCTACACTTAGAGAAATGAAACCCATGTCTCACAATACAGTGGACTACAGTTATTGGTTATTTGCAGCTGTCTGTGCACACACACCAAATTGTACACCATTGATACTTCACACACACACATTGGGTAGGAGTACACACACATATCTAAGGCAAACATAATATAATATGTCAAGCATACACACACAAAGACGTGGGGAGGAGAAAGACAGACAGCGACAGAGAGAATCCCATTATGAGTCCTGTCCCACCCACAACACATCCCATTGGCCTATATCACATGATGTGCTGATGTCATTCTCTGTAGAAATACCTATTGTTAGTCTTCAGCCCTACAGTGTCAGTGGTGCTTGTGATAACTGTGTAACACTACAGTACAAATAAGTAACCATGTAGCAGTTGTAATCTTAGTCCTGTCAAAAGTAAAGTTTTGTGTGAGTGTGTGTGTGTCTGTGTTTCTAGATGAATGCGGTTAAGGCCATTCGCACCCACTAACTCTCCTGTACCTCTCTTTCAGCACTGCAACTGATGTGACTCACCTTCAGTGATACCTTTGAAGAGCTCCCTATTATGTAAGCTTTGTGGTGCTTGTGATAACTGCGTAATACTATACTGTAGCAAACTAATTAGGTAGGAGTTCCAATCTTGATCCTGGCAACTGTGTAAATGTGAATATTTTTGTGAGACAGTGTGTGTAACCTTGTAGAGACCTGATGTTGTGGTCATTCACACTTACAACACTTCCCTTACCCCTTCTTTAGCACTGCTGCTGATGTGGCTCACCTTCAAAGATACCTTTGCACAGCTTTCCACTGTGTAAGCTCCATGGCACATGTGATAAATTTAAAGCAATGTAGTAGCAATAACTACATATGTATGGATTTGAATCAAACCCCTGGCAAGTATTTTTGTGTGTACATATGTATATCTGTACGTCAAATATTTTGGCTCCATTTACACACAGTACACATCTCAGTGCCTGATTTTAGCAGTCCTGCAGATATCATCCACCTTAGAAGTACCTGTTGCCAACCCCAAGCCATGTAAGGTCAGTGGTGCATGTGGTACATGTGTAGCATAGTGGTCTGAAAAGATAGTTAGAGGTTTGAACCTCCCCCTGGCAAATTTAAATATGTGTGTGTAGGGTAAAATATTTTATGAATCTCTCACCGACTACATCACCCAATGACAGTATTTACAAGGGCTGGTGATGTTCCTCACCTTAGAACTACCTTGGGACCACATTCATCCTATAAGCTCCGTGACACATGCAGTAAATGTGGTACACTGTAGTAGTAGTAGTGCATAACTAGGTAGGGGTTTGAAATTCATTACTGGTAAGTTTGTGTGAGTCTGTCATCAGTATCCTGTGCGATTGTGTAATAACAGGATCCATTGGGGGGTGGGTTTTGCTAAATGATTATGTTGAGGACCTAGTAGATATCACAGTGTCCACATTACAAGGCCAACAGTTGCGAAACACCAGAGAGGTTGGTGTAGACAATCCATAGCCCTAAATGTGACAGTATGGATTAGTGGACAATATAGGCAACCTTCTATTACTCAGAGACCACTCTCCACCCACATATCATACACAAACACACTTGGCTAAGCAATAACCACTGTATTGGTAGTTCCCCTGTATATTACCTCACAGATAGTACCCACAGTGTGATTGCAGTAGACTACATGCCTGTTGACCACAACAGTGCCACTGACATCAGAAAGTACTTTGGTGTGTTACATCTCCTGAGTGTGTGTTATCCAGCAAGTAAAAGAACATGGCACCCTGTTCCATCCCCTCAGTAGCTCAATCAATGTGTACAATGGCCCTTTTGTCATGTCCCCCACTGGACGCCTGCAACAACTGTAGAGTCTGCAAACATACCCCACAAAGGGAATACCATGCCTTATACACATGCCCTGTATGGACAGACGCCACTAACTCCACTGAATACCCATATCATACTGTCAATGTAGGTGCAATCACTACCTCAGATACATAGCCAGGTCTCAACAAATGAGGTCAGGAATGCTACATCAGAAGATACCAATCTGTCCACACAACAAGCCCCTGAGACCTCAAGCACACTTCCACACATCAAAGAACATGCATGTGGGACATGTGCACAACCCAGACACTGTCCGTGCTATGGAATATAGATCACATACATGGGAGGCAGTGCACATCACTGGCCACCCACAATAGAAACCTGGATGGGAACTACAATACCCACCCTTGGGGACCACTCCCGTGACTATACTCCTGAGCCACACTGGGGACTATTGTCATGTGGCCTGAGGTCAAGGTATTCCCTTGGGCTAGCCTTGTAGAGCCTTCAGGCCCATTAACCTACTATCATACTTCCCAACCATACTGAATAACTCAGTTTTTACCGAGTTTTGAGGGCCAAATAATGGGGAGGCATGATTCCCGAGTGGCACTCCTTCATTTCCAACTTTTTCCCTGCTTTTTTAAAAATTTGTTATTTATTTTTTCATGGTTTGAGCTGACATCATCATATGTGTGATGACTTCTGCTCCATCGGGGCTCCCAGCCTGTCAGAATTGAGCTCAAGGGCTTACAATCACGTATTTCCGGATGGCTTTTTGAATGGATGTGTGCACGGGAAGCGTCTGGATGCAAGCATGCACCAGAGCATTTGTTCCAATGGAGCCATTCTCTTTTTGGTAAGTGGATTTGTTCATCTGCCTGCATGGAAAGGATTCTGGCTGGAGCAGAGCAAATGGAAAGGATTGAAGTAAGTGGTGTGTGTGTGTGTGTGTGTGTGTGTGTGTGTGTGTGTGTGTGTGTGTGTGTGTGTGTGTAAAAACAGCATTTGCAGCTGTTGCATTGTACATGCCAATGACTGAAATAGTCATTTTATTTTCTTGCATTCGCTGTATAATGCATTGCTTTAATTGTTATATCTTTTGAGGAAAACAAAGTTGTGTTTGAGGCTAATAAGGGAGTTCAACAGTCATGGGACACCACCTTTCCCTGCAACAGTGTCCTGCTCCTGTTGTACACTTCAGTAATGGCAGGGGACCATCACATTGTCTCCCAGTGTTTGGAGGACAGTGTATGGGTTCTGTTGGCTCTGGCTAGTACCATGCATTCATGTGCCTGTTTGTACAGTGCCTATGTGCATGATTCCACAGTCATACAGGTACATCCCATTGCCATGGGTGCAGTGAAGACATCAACCCCTGTTTACATGGTTGCAAAGTCAGCTTTGGAGAGTTTTTGCCAGGTGGTTATCTTTGTGGGGGTGTGGCTGACATGTTGAGTTCCATGTTGATTACAGCCTGTGAGAATCTCACCATGCATGGATTGACATCTGGGGATGAACAATGGTCCCATATTTAGGTGGTAAACACAGGTCAAGGTTGTTACATCCTCTACCATGGGTCATTATGAGTTGGTCTAGGGCAATGGAAATGATAAATCCTAGAAGTGTTGGGCCACTGTACTGCCAATTGGCTACATTCCCCAGGTGATGGAGTGGTAGCTGAAGACTTGTACTATATCAGTATTGCATTAGACCATCAGAGATGGCAGGGTGTTGAGGAATGTGCATTGACAGTCTAGTGACATAGATGTGGACCCATAGCAGGCTATGGTCTGGATAGCGCCATTACCCGAAGACAGTTGTACCAGAAGTATCTCCAATTCATTATGATGTGATGCTAGTCTGGAGCTTTTCCTATACATAATGAATATGGAGACAATACCACCTGTGGAGGTGTGGTGTGGTCCATGTTTGGGGGCTGACAGCTGTGGAATGCATCATAGCCTGATACTGCAGGTCTGCTGTCTGCTGCTGTGAACCACCTCTCCATTACAGCAGACATGTGTCCTCCACTCCAACTGCTATGAGTGACTGCATCCTGATACTTAGATGTCCACTGTTGAGCAGCATGAACTGCATATTGCATACATATGTAGTTGTTATGGTGGTAGTAACATTAGGAACACTGCCTAATAAGGCACCATAGGGGTGGCAAGACATGCAGCCAGTACCTGGCTAACCAGTGGTGACAGATGTAAGAATCCATGGCAAGTCATTGGGTTCCAACAATTATGCCATCCAAGGCAGAATGGTCCTGGATCCCCTGAAAATGACACATACCATGTAAGCCAATGTTGCAGTCAACCACCTGTTGATAGTACTACAGCATCATTCTGGCCAGAGCTACTGTCACACCTGCCTGAACCACATAATCAGAGGGTTCAACCATGTCTCCTGTCATGTAATCCAGGGAGGTATGTCCCAATTCATTCACACTCACATGGATACAGAGTGATACTTGTTTGGCTGTGTCATGTGTTAGATTCTGGCATGTGATTGATATTTGGCTGTTACCTACTCCATATTCAACCTAGTGAGTGGGATGTGTGTGCCTCAGTGTTGAGTTACCCATGATCATTGTATTGTGCAAGGTGGTTAACCTTAGGGGCTTACGTTGGGGGCACAATGTATAGGTTAAATATGTATCCCTTGGTATGTGCCATGTCACAGTGTCTGAGTGGGTGTCTGCCTTGCTGGTCTGTGCTGTTTGGGTAGATGTCCATTGAGTGCCTCTGGGAACGTGGGTGTGTGGCTTTTCAGTATATGTCATGGCTGTCAAAGTGGGTGTCATGGTGAGCTACGTGTTCCACATAGTGTGGTGCAGGTGTTAATCTTATCCTCTTGACCTGCTAGTCCATTGTTTGCTGGAGAGTGCATATGTCCACAGTGGGTCATATATGGGTAACCCTCACAGGTCTGAGTGTGTGGAGATTACAGTGGAGGGTTGTCTGTGTGCATGCAGCAGTTGCAACAGTGTCCCAGAATGGACATGTGCACCAGATTAATGGTTGAAAGCACAGATAACTGCCCTTCAAACATGCCAAGAGGGGTGGACATAATTAGTAAGTACTGGGGCAACATCTGTGATGAACGAGTACTGCTGATGACTCACAGGTGTGCCACACTTCATGATACAATAACCTGGTGAAGTGTCAAGCCATAATGGTAGTTGAAGTGCTAGACAGAAAGAACTAGCATGATGTATGGGTGGAACAGAAGGCAGACTGTCTGTCACCTGTAATACTTTACCACAGCTGTGCAGTTATCAGCAGCTTTGGCCATATGAAAGTTCAGTAAGCTCTGTAGTGTGTGCGGTAACTGTGTAACACTATAGTAAACACACCTAGACAGGCAGGAGTTCTAATCCCAATACTAGTAAATGTGTATGTATGTATGAATCATGTACTATCTAGCTCATACCATTTCTGACCTGTGTGCTACCCTTTACACTTCCCTTCACTCCAAGTTAGTAGACCTGTTGATGTCATCCATCTCAGAAGCACCTTTGGTGAGTTGGAAAGGTGTAAGCTACGGTGGCACGTCTCATAACTGCTTAGCACTATAGTAGGACTACCTAAATAGGCAGGAGTTCTAATCCCAATACTAGCACATCTGTGTGTGAATCATGTACTGTCTGGCTCATACCATTTTTGAACAGTGTACTACCCTTTACACTTCCCTTCACTCCAGTTTAGTAGACCTGTTGATGTCATCCACCTCAAAAGTACCTTTGGTTGAGAGGGAAATGAATAAGATCTGTAGTGCATCTCATAACTGTGTAGCACTAAAGTAGAAATACCTGGATAGGCAGGAGTTCAAATCCCAATAATGGAAAGCGTGTGTGTGTGTGTGTGTGTGTGTGTGTGTGTGTGTGTGTGTGTGTGTGTGTGTGTGTGTGTGTGTGTGTGTGTGTGTGTGTGTGTGTGTGTGTGTGTGTGTGTGTGTGTGTGTGTGTGTGTGAATCATGTACTGTCTGGTTCATACCATTTTTGACCTGTGTACTACCCTTTACACTTCCCTTCATTCCAATTTAGTAGACCTGTTGCTGTCATCCACCTTAGAAGTACCTTTGGAAGAAATGGATATGTGTAAGCTCTTTGGCGCATCTGATAACTGCATAGCACTATAGTAGAAATACCTAGATATGCAGTAGCTCTTATCCCAATATTAACAACTGTCTGTGTGTGTGCGAGAATCATATCATGTGTGGCTTATACCATTTTGATGTGTATAACATACACAGATGGTGACCACCTCCCGCTGCCATTAATTTATATGGTGTGGTGACAGCATCTGCCTCACATGCAGTAGGTTAAACCATTGTACAGTCTTCTGTACAGATGTGTCTGGAACATCCCTATGTTTGAAACCTATACTTGGTTGGAAGTGGTCTGTGTGCCTTAACAATACCCATGTATATGATATTATAGCCAAATAGGCCACAATGAATGTACTGACACATATGGCAGCATGAGGTATCATACCTGACTGAAACGTCATGCTGATAGGATGTCTTACATCCTCACAGGTGGCCTGCCTTCTAGGTGCAATACATGAGTACAGATGCTTGGTTTTGCAAGTGAACTGTACCTGTTATGGGTCACACTAAAGGATGAAAGAGGTGTGGACTGTCATATTGTGATCCTAATTAGTATGTAACAGGAATAACTTGCATCTTAAGAGGGGTGTGTACACAATTTATATCCACTGAATACCAGTAATGTGTCACTCATGACCTTACCTTAGGACATTTGTCCAGCACAATTTGGTGGCCTCTATCCAGACATCTTGACACTGACAAGTTGTGAGGTATGCTACAGGCATGTTGAATTCACATCAGATAGGCCCCATTGATGACCATTGTAAAGCAATACAGTTAATTCTAGCACAAGTGAACATACACAACAAGCAATATAGCTATTACATAAAGCAATATAGCTATTACTGATGGTTGTATGCATGACAAATTGCATGCGGTTCACATGCCTGGGGTATTGCCAGGCAACAACAGAACAATGTAATATCCACCTGTTTCAGGCTGCTGTCCCATATGCAGAACAGAGGCTCATATGGGACTATAGCAGCTTGCATTATACACCTGTCCCTGAGCTATCTTATTCCCTCCAGTGTTGGACACTTGATTGCATAATCCTCTGTCCTCCATTCATTTCTTAGTAGAGGGTTGACAGTGGTCATCTTCCATGTGGATGGAGTGTGGATGCTGGCAGGTCTGTGCTTGATTGTGGTGTGTGATGGAGCTCTGAGCACATGCCTGAGTTCATGTAGGAGCCATACACTGATGCTATTATGCCCCATGGAGATATGCTGTTGTTGCCATCAGTAGGCAATATGTTCATGCTCACCATTGCTGTGGGGAGGAGTGTGGTTGATGTGCATATCTCCATGTACATCTGGAGTGGACAGGATAGTGATGTTCCCACCTAACCTGTGCAATGCAGGTTGCCTATATTCATAGCATGTGTGTATGAGGTGTTCTTTACCCCCAGTACAGGGAGAATTGTGTTGTTTCATCTGATACTTACAACATATGTAGAGACACGGTTGCAATTGTCCTTGGTGGTGTGGATATATCCGATTCATACTCATAGTCAGCCTTACAGGACTTCACTTGTGAACTTACCTGCTAGCTCAGATATAGGTGGACTTGCTTCAAAGTTGTTGTCTGCACGTATTTGTCCCTGTACAGCCAATGTAGCAACCTATTATGTGATTTGTGCATTGCTGCTGTCCACCAAATGGGATTACTCTACCTTGGTGGAGACTGGATATACAGGTCAGGTACTGCTGTGTCCATATAGCTGCAGTGGATTTAAAGGCTACACACCCCTGATACACTGCCTGGTAGTAGTGCAATTGGAACATGACACCATACCTCTCAACTATATAGATTTTCACAGAATGTCTAGATTTTTGCCTCATATCTTTAACCTGTTCCTCATAAAATGTGTGGTTTTCTGGCAAATCACTGAGGACTGAAGTCACTAAATAATGACATTCATTTGAGTTGCAGATTTCATATCATTTGGAAAATGCATGCTAATTCAAAATCTATCATTCTAGCAACTTTCTAAGCTTGTAGGAGCAATATTTAAAATCTGTCTCTATTTTTGAGCCTTTGTCCCCCCAAAATTTTAGGCTTTGTTCAGATTTCTTGCACTAAGAGTTTGAGAGGTATGCATGACACCACAATAACTCATTTCATAGTAATTCCCACCTGTAGTGTGACCTATAGCCTGTACAATTCAATTAAAAACATAACAATCTGGTCTGTGAAAACATGAATATAATGCTCAGTACAATAAGCCAGTTGAATGAGTGTGCACACCCTTAAACTTGTGTATGCACATCTTGAGATGGTTACAGCATTCACCTGTCTTGCTCTGGACTCTAACATCATGGCACATCTTCACTTTGAATAGTTGCTCACCTTCCTAGAAACATCTTTGATTGTATTGCAATGGAATTAGACAGGTTAGGAGTCACAATCAAGATGAGAAACATTATGAAATGATCTTCTGTGGTTGATTGTCATACAGCACACAAACCTGGCATTCCAACAGAGGTGTGTTCACTTGTGATATCCACTGTATATAGGTGTTGATATAGCTGGTAGTGGTAGGCATGGTCAGAGGCTCATAACAGAGGTGGACACTTATCTGATTAATACCTGATAATCATGCCAACTCCAGTACCCACATCAGTGTCAGGGCAATGCAACCACCAGTAGCTGTACACATATATGTCTGTTGTATGCAGTGACACTGATATAACACACATGTACAACATGCACAACCTATGTACCTGACTACTTGAAACCCATGTGATCAGTTTTGTGCCTTCCAGCGGAGCATATGCATACATACATCTGCTCAGGGGATACCTAGTATACATTTCTATTGCGTGTAAGTATGGCACACTGTATTTACAGTCTTGCAGCTCAATCATACTTCTCAACCATTTACAGCAGTACGTCTGGACAATGGCACACATAAATGGGTGTCAAAAGGGACATCAGTATTGATACTGTATTAATACAGCTGCACCATACATTAGTACGTTGATTGCACAGTAGGGTTTGACATCACTGTGATAATCTGGAAGATGTCCAACAGTTATAAGTATGCTATTATGTCACAATGCCATTGCTCATAGACCTGCCAATGGTTTGGCTGACATAACACAGGTATATGTGCATGTGACTACAGATATCAGTCACAAATGTGCTTATTGTCCAGCAGAACACTGTACAGTTGAATGTTATTAAGTCAATACACATGTAGTTCAACACACATGTTTGCAACAGTACTCTACTATGCACACACCCTCTATAGGTGTCTTAGCTTTACAAGGCAAACATGTGTCATACTCATAATCACAGGTAACATTGTTATGGAAAACATTTCATTAACTAGCCTAGCAGTGGC